>NW_026930674.1:240000-435859 GCF_032062105.1 Saccostrea cuccullata | reverse complement strand
ATTAATCCTTACATCCAAACCTATCAAAATATCACAATTTTATTTAGGGGCACGCCTGCCCTGAAGGACTTCTAGGCCAAAATTCATGCAAAAATCAACGCTTTATCGGACAAAATGGTGTTTAGGCCAACTTTGGAGGTTAATTGTAAAGTTGTAAATAATAAATTTTAGGTATAAAATACAAATTTGAAAAATTTAGACATATATACGGTAGAAAACAACAAATAAAGATTAATTATTCAATGTCACTTTTTCCGGGAAATTGTTCTCTCCTATAGGTCAATTCTTTTGTCAAAAGCAAATACATCCTTTGCAGTTAACTACTTAAAGAATGTTTTTAAGTTTTGTGTGAGTTCTTGGTGTGTAAATCACACAGACTTGTCATGTAGGCATATTTCATGAAGTGTGAAAGCGCTTAATGAAAAACGTGTCTGCGTGCAAGTCTGTGTGATTTACACACCAATAATTCACACTTAACTTGAAAACCTTCCTTATATTTACATTTTACATGTTTGAAAGCACCAAAAATATACTCAATATTTAAATTTCTCGCTTCTCTATATCGTTGCTTTTTTACTTACGTTGCTGTAGCCTCATTGTGATGTGTGCAAAATTCTATGTGTATATTTCTACGCGTGAGTATATATGGAAATGGTATTCAAATCAATTTCACAGATAGCTTAGTAGAAATTTTAAGGAACAATGTATTAAATCACACAATATCATTCTGTAGTACTGGCCTTAAATCTACTGCAATCTTCAGATCACGTTCCTGATAGAGAACATGAGTACATTAGACTTACTGACACTGTCTACAAAAGGTTTAATGAACTTTTATTCTCATTACATGAGGATGAAATTAATTTTAAGTGTGTTTATTTAAATTAAAACAAGTGTTGATTGAAATGACGTTTGTTGACATGGTGATTTTACTAAGAAGTACAAAAATTATTTCAAATAATTTAAATAAGGCTAGTTTTAATCTATTATAAATTATTTTTCACGATTCTTTTAGATCAATTTAGTTGCTCAGACGACCTTTTCATATCCATCTCGGTCTGTCATTCTGAATAATCTTTTTATATTTTCAATTTTTAGCTCACCTGATCTCAAAGCTGGAGTGAGCTTTTCTGATCACATTTTGTTTTGCTCTCCATCCTACTGTAATTATAATCTTTTAATATTTTCCAACTTCTTCACAAGAACAGTTTTACTTAACTTGCCATAAAGCATTCTTTGGTAAAGGGAATTCAAATTTGTTCAGATGAAGGGCCACAACTTGTAAAAAGGGAGATAATTAAGAAAGTGAAAATTAGGTGATATCATTTAAAATCTTCTCAAGAACAACTGGGCCAAAAAAGTTGAAACTTCCATGAATCTTTCTTTATATAGTGTGCTTTTAAGTTCATTTAAATTATGACCCCATGAGGTGGGTTGAGGACACAGTAGGGGATCAAAGTTTTACAAAGGAATGGACTGAAAAAAAACTCAAGAACAGCAAAGCCCTGTCTAGTCATATTGATTTGGAAGCATCGCCAGGTAGTGTAGAGTTCATTTTGATCAAATAATGACCATAGTGGTACATGTAGGGCGAGGTCACAATAGGGAATCAGTTTTATATAGCCCTACCCCGCCACAATAGGGGATGAAAGTTTTACCTAGGAGAACATGTAAATAAATAACAAAAAAAAAATCTCCTTGTCAAGAACAGCAAAGTCATGATTAATAATATGTATAGTAATATTTATATGGAAGCATCTGCAGGAACTTTAGATTCCTTGTTCAAGTAATCTTATGGAGAACAGAAGGTCCATAAATACTCAGGTGAGTGTTGTGGCCCATGGGCCTCTTGTTCTTTATTCCATGTTTTTTACACTACAGTCTGACATCATATCTATTTTGACTCAAATTTTGTCTCCCTTTGCATGTCAGATCTTTACAGGTTTCACTGTAGATCAAAGCATCCTTGGTTCTTGGATATTCAGGTTTTTTTTTCAAGTGAAAAAAATGCCCTTTTTCAAACCAAGATACCAGAAATAAAGAAATAGCTGAAAAGTTTCAGATTGTATGAAAATCTTCTCAAGAACCACAAATTCTGAAATTACAAAGCTTAATGAAATCTTCTTTATTAAGTGAAAATTCAAATTAAACTACAGTTAATTCTCAATAAACCGCCGCCTTTTGTAATTTAGAAATCATGGCGGTATAACGAATTTGGCGATGAAATGAATTTCCCTTTTTTCGGGAAACAAGAAGTAGAGTTACCGTTCTAGAAAATACATTTAGCGTTTCTATTCTTATTATTACATGTATATAAAAACATTTTTCCAAACTGAAAAATACTCCCAAGTAATTTTTTTATACTCAATTTCGTTAAAACAAAATGTGCAGTTATGAAATAAAGACAAGTACATGTGTATGTATGTAAATCTGCACATTTGATATAAAAAAAAAAACATGTTGGGTCGATTGTTGTGATATATTGCTGATAGTTGGGTAAATAAATTCATTGTTTATGGATTCATTGTTAATATATCGTTCACAATTTATATTGTATAATTATTTTTTAAGTATACTTTAAAAAGCATTGTTTAAAGCAGAGATCATCAAAATGATATCCTTATTGGCGATCTTTAACAACAACCCCTTTTGTGGCAAATCCATGACTAAATCATTTTTCAAACAGAAAACAAAATTTTAATAATAGTTTGTGTTAAAATTATTGTTTATTTAATTATTACTTATTTATTGAATTGCATGTACCTTGTCTAGCTTTGCATGGTTTACAACAGTGATAGCATCAACCAATTAGCCGTTGACCACATGCACCTGTGGCGGTATATCAAGATAATTGACACTTAGAGGTGGACATTTGTTATGAAAACAGGGTGGCAGCTGGCGGTATGCAAATTTGGCATTGAGAATTTTATATAGCAAGAAAAACGTTCATAGAAAATCATGGCAGCATTGCGAAAATGGGGATGAATCACATGGCGATATTTTGAGAATTTACTGTAATTCTGAACAAAAAGTTAAAACATTTAGGATGCTCTCAAATTCACTGGGTCTTTCAATGAATTTGAAGTTTTCGAGGTATTTACCGCAGTGAAACCTGTCTAATCTGGTTGTTGTGTACTGTAAACCAACTTTTATTCTCTATTACCAATGTCAAACTAGTTCGTGGCAATTAATTTTTGCGATCAAGCTCTTTTTTGGATCAGTTGTTTATATACGCAGTGACCTTAAGGATTGGTTTGCGGCAAGAATTTGTTGTGAGAAATATTCGTGATAAACATGCAGGCTCGCGAAAATTTCTAACACACGAATAAAAGTTTGTTTACAGTATTCTGAAATTTTGTCTAAGATCTTAAAGTTTAGTCCATTTTAGTACATTCATTTGTTTTAAATGTTGTCAAATCCATAATGTTGTCTAATTTTGCAAAATTTATTTTCTCTGGTACCAGTGGGGTACAGATAAGAAAAGTTTTATTGTATTATTAAGCAAAAAATTCAACAATAACACCACAAAGGAATGCATCTTACTAATAAACATGTTTTGTGTGCTGCAGATTCCTCATGTATACCTGATAAGTGATGAAGAGGTTAGATAAAGTTAATTCTAAATGTAAATCAGTCTTACTGAGACCTTGCATGAGTGATAATCTTATTAACAGTGAATAACTTTAAATGCTACATTAATTAGGGGATGTTAATCAGATCTATAAGTCCTTTAACCAATGTTACATTAGAATTACTGCTGAGGGTGGCGTTATATGAGAGATTGGTTACAGTCCCTGAAACGTTCTACTTTCCCATTTTTCCGTTCGCTCACCGTTCGTTCACCGTTTGTTCAGCGTTAGCTCACTGTTCAGGTGGGAAAGTAGAACATTTCAGGGACTGTAGCAGTGTGGGAAGCTTCTATTTCCAGTTATTTTATTTTCACTACTATAGTTGTCCTAATCTGCTTATCAACTTCAAATTTCATGATGAGATTTTTTCATTACCACCTTTTGAATTTAACATGGACTGTAATATATTATGCTTTTTATGGATGATCTATACGTATCTTTTTATTTAAAGAATTGCCTGATGCCCCCTTTAAAAATCTTCTCAAAAACCACTGAGCCAGAAAAACTGAATTGAAACTATGTAGAAGCATCTTTGGGTAGTGTACATTCTAAATTGTTCAAATCATGATCCCTGGAGGTAGGGCTGTGCCGCAAGAAGGAATTCTTTTCTATATTGAAATATATAGGAAAAATCTTTTAAAAATTTCTTCTAAAAATCTGAAACTTATGTTGAAGCATCATGGGATAGAGTTGATTCTAAATTGTTCAGATCATGACCCCATTGGGTAGAGCACCTAAGGGCAGGGCCACAATAGGGAATCCAAGCTTTACATTGAATTATATAGGGAAGTTCTTCAAAAAATCTTTTCCTTAAAAACCACTGTGTCAGAAAAGCTGAAACTAAGATTGGAAGCAGCCTATGATAGTGTAGATTCTAAATTGTTCAAATCATGATCCCCAGGGTTAGGGCAGTGCCACAATATAGAATCCAATTTTACATTGAAATATGTAGGAAAAATCTTTAAATATGTTCTTCTAAAGAACCACTGGGCCAAAGATTGTCCAAATCATGACTCTTGGTGGTAGGGTGGGGTCACAATAGATATTACATGGCTCATGAGCCTCTTTTTTCTGTAAGAGATGTTTCATACCCTCTTTGAAATTGACCATTGTCTTTTATCTTGAAATTGGTAAATACAGGGGCTTGATAATGCTTTGTTTATGTAGATAATTTTCAATATAGTTGTTAAGTGTTTGACTGTATCTAGTGTGGATTTTATTTTCAGAGTGTGGTTGACATGATGCTGAGAATGCGGCGCGAGCTGGGGGGCAGGGAACCTCAGATAACCCCCCAAATAGACAACCTCCTGATACTGGACCGAAATGTTGACCTCTTGACCCCACTCCTATCCCAGCTGACCTATGATGGATTGATTGATGAAATATTTGGAATCAATAATAGTGAGCATTACAGCTAAGAAATCTTGAAAGATTTTAATTTTTTCATTTTAATATCACTCAAATCCATTTTTACCCCTTTTGGCAGTATAATGCTGAGCTCAACATGATGAATCTTCAGTAACCTTTTATCATAACATTAGTCTCTTTTTCCTGTGATAACCAAGAACTTTTAAGGTGACCTTTTGTTTATCTTTATGTTATCGATTTTATTGTTATATAATTTCAACACAAGCACTTTATCTGTTTTGCGTGAATATGACATCAGACAGGAAGCTCCTTTGGTTACTTACTACATATTGTTCGGAATGGTTTATCATCATTTACAATAGCCTACACTTATACTGGTATGCACATATAAGGAGACAAAAGGTATCTCAGTAGTTCCATATATGGAGTAGTAATCACAGATTGTTTTAGGGGACATTTGCAGAAGGTCAGAATCTGGTACAGTTTAATTGAGGGATGCCTACATGTTTGAAATTTTGACATTTCCATGTAAGAACACAAATCAAAAGTTAAAATTGACTCAAATGTCAAGGAATCCCAGTTTTGATATGAAACTGAAAAAAAATGAAGCAAGACCTTTATTCAATTTAATGAATTAAGATTGAGGGTTACTGTAGATTCCTTATTTTTCGCTAGTACTTTTTATCGCGAACTGACTCTTTAACGTCAAATCGCGAGAACTATATTTCGCAAATGGACGGTTGATTAACAGAATTTACATAGATTTAAGCTCCATTAAAATAAAAGCGAGTAATATTTTTTCGCGAGTGATGCTTCTCCCGAAATTACGCGGAAATTAATTAATACAGTATATGCTTTGAATGCTTTTTCTTCAAGTACTTGACAATATAATATTAAGGACCCAGCATCTTCGATGCAGGTGCTTCCTGGAAACCTCAGTACCCACCCATTTCTCAGTATGTGAGTACTTTTATACATGTACAACACATAACTACTGGTATGTACAGTTGTACTTTTAATCTTTTTGACTTCATATTTACCACATAGATGGAATATAAAAATCTCAACATTTGTGGATCTCTAGATTAAAGGTCAACGTCAAAGTTAATTTTATTTAAAAAGTCTTTTAATTGTTAGCTCACCTGAGCCGAAGGCTCAAGTGAGCTTTTCTGATCACATTTTGTCCGTCGTCCGCCCGTCCGTCCGTCTGTCCGTCTGTAAACTTTTCACATTTTCGACTTCTTCTCAAGAACCAATGGGCCAATTTTAACCAAACTTGGTACAAAGCATACTTGGGTGAAGAGGAGTTTAAATTGCTAAAATGAAGGGCCAAGTCCCCTTGAAAGGGGAGATAATCAAGAAAAGACAAAAATAGGGTGGGGTCATTAAAAAATCTTCTTTTCAAGAACCGCTATGCCAGGAAAGCTGAAACTTATGTGGAAGCATCCTTGGGTAGTGTAGATATTAAATTTTTAAAATCATGACCCCAGGGGGTAGGGCGGGGCCACAATAGGGAATCCAAGTTTTACATAGAAATATATAGATCAAATCTTTAAAAATCAGAACCACTGGGCCAGGAAAGCTGAAACTTATGTGGAAGCATCCTTGGGTAGTGTAGATATTAAATTGTTAAATTCATGACCCCCGGGGATAGGGCAGAGCCACAAAAGGGAATCCAAGTTTTACATAGAAATATATAGAACAAATCTTTAAAAATTTTCTTCTCAAGAACCACTGGGCCAGGAAAGCTGAAACTTATGTGGAAGCATCCTTAGGTAGTGTAGATTCTAAAGTTTTAACATCATGACCCCCGGGGGTAGGGTGGGGCCACAATAGGGAATCCAAGTTTTACATAGAAATATATAGAACAAATCTTTAAAAATCTTCTTCTCAAGAACCACTGGGCCAGGAAAGCTGAAACTTATCATATGTAGAAGCATCTTGGGGTAGTGTAGATTCTAAAGAATCATTAAAGGGAAGGGGGTAGTGGGGCACGATATGTATAGCAAGAGGGGGAATCTGGTAAGAACTGCATCACCCAAATTACTCAGGTGAGCGATGTGGCCAATGGGCCTCTTGTATTAATTGACAATCTCTTTAACTAGTGCCTTCATGTTGGAGTTGTTAAAGTAGGTCACCTTGATATATACATGTAAGGTCAATTAATCAAGGTCAAAGTAAAAAAGAAATCAATGTCATAGGTACCAATCAGTAATAAATTAACTTAGTTTGTCAGTATAGCAAGTATTTTTTCTACAATAATAAAATATACATAGAGAAAGCATCATCATGTTTTAATCTTAAAAAGTAAAGATTTTGGAAATGTTTGAGAACTATTTGGAAATTATTGAGACTTTAAAAGCCCAAAAAGATAGAGGTCAATTCATGAAAGTACACCTGAAATTCATCAAGCACAAATAATACATACATGTATATGCAAAATTTCAGGTTAATAGCACCATTACATAAGGCCCAGTGAAATTTCTACTTTGCACATGTCCATTGACCTGAAGAACTTAACAGAGTTAAATAACAGCTTCATTTTAACATTACTTCACATGTGAAAAAAATCTGGAATTGTATAACTTTTTTTCTGTGACTTTAGTCTTGCAAACATCCTGGGTTTCCTGATGTCAGTGCCAAATATCCATGACATATATTTTATTGTGAAATGTGCTTCACACAGTATCAACTTGAAGACTGATGACATTAATTTGTCTGTTTTAACTGATGTTCATCAAGCTTCTTTCACTATACATGTATATAAATAATATGTCAGAAAAAATTCACCTGTTTATGCTTAAAAACATTTTTCCTGCATTGTGCTTGTTTCAAATGGTCCTTTTTCTGAACATTTCTTCTTAGCTCCACACAAAAACTAAGTATGCCCTCTGCTCTGCCGTGGTTTCAATTAAAAAAAATCAGACATTTCTAAACATGGATTGATTCATGGGGATGTATTTTTGTGTAAGATGATTTTGCTGTGCAAGATATAGATACTGAATATAAAATTTGATAATAGAGTATCCTAAAAAATAGAATGGTTCCACAGTAAATTAAGTTTTTTTTATCTTATTAAAAAGACAGTTTCTATTCTGCCTATATTTATTGTTTTCTTTCTGTTTTGTAGCTAGTGTCAAGTTACCCCCCGAGAAGTTTATGTCCAGCAGTCAGGCCCCAGAGGAAGCCCCCACGGAGAAGAAAAAGATCATTCTGAACTCCTCGGACGAGCTATATGGAGAACTCCGAGATAAAAACTTCAATGCTGTAGGGAGCCTAGTCAGCAAGAAAGCCAAAACCATCACTGCAGAGTTTGATGTAGGATTTATTGTACTTTTGTCTGTCTTGTTTTTTAGTTAAGGTACTTAGACCCTCTGATAAGAGAGGTAACTCTAACTGAGAAAAATGACTATTACTTCAATAAATGACTTACCGGTACTATTACACATTTATAAAATTGTCAAGTATAAGGCTATGTCTGTCAAATTTTGCCATATGAGGTATTATGAATTGCACGTATTTAATAAGGATTTAATTTTTATGTATGAGGTCAGAGATAATAAACTTTTATAAAAAACCCAAATGATATCTACTTCGAGATATTGTACTAAAACTCAGTTAGTACGAACACAGATATTGCGAATTCACGGATATAGCGAAGTTATCTTGGATCCCCAGTTTTATAAATTTAACAAATTTCTTTTACGGATATAACGAATTACGGATATAGCGAAGTCATTTCATAGGACCCAGTGACTTCGTTATAGCCGAGTTTTACTGTACATGTTTGTTGTTTTTCAGGAAAGGCATGCTGCCAAAACAGTGAGTGAGATGAAGCATTTTGTTTCCAAACTTCCCCACCTTCAACAGATCAGACAGTCACTGTCCATACGTAAGTAGTCAGTCAAATAATGAATTGTAATCATGTTAGTTGATTGTTATATATATATATCAATTTTAATGTAGGATTGTTATCACTTATATTGACAGCAACATTTCATTGTAATAAAGCATTGTGCTTAGCTTTTATTTTCTAGTGAAGTCTCCTGACTATCTGGGTTTTATTCTCTGACAATTCCTCAGTTGCCCACTGATTTGTCTCTCTTCAGATACATCCATAGCTGAACTGATTAAAGAACACACAGACACAGAAGAGTTTATGGATTCTCTCAGGTGTCAACAAGGTTAGATAACTCTTAATCATTTCAGCCTTTCATCTTTATACTTGTATCTTCCATCAGTACATGTACATTTAATATGTAAAAGTTTTAAAACGGAATGTACAGTAAAACACAGCTTTCTACAAAATTGAAAAGGGACACTCAAAACAGTTTTCTGCTTTATGTCAGTCATTTTGTCAATATTTTAGTTTTTTCATGATGTAAAAAGCATATATTTAAAGCTTTAGGTTTCAAAATGATACCGATACCCTCCATGTAAAGTCAACTCTTTTGCAACTCAAGAATCAAAGCTCTTAGTTTGTTTTTCTTTATTGTAAGAGATGGGGGTAACTCTACCTGTCTTCAAAACCTTTTCTTAGTAATCATATCTATTTGTATTCACTTTAGTTCTAATAAGTTGTAATTATGCAACCCTGGCAGACTGTCATCCAGTTATGGTTGTCATGAAAATTTTTCACTTTCTCTGAGCTGGTGTTAGATCTAAGTAATTAAGACAGTGGGCCCATTATTAATTTATGTAGTGATAATATAACCCGATTTAACTCCATTAATTACAGAGTTTATCAATGGACTGGAGACAGACAAGGCCCATCCCTATGTGGAGGACTGTATCGGGAAAATGGAACCTTTAGATAAGGTGGGATTTTATTGAATGTAATCATGCAGAGTCAAATTCAAATGATGAAGTATCACTTTGTAGAATAAATCATTGAAACAGACTCTGTCATAAAATGAATTGAAAGAAAGATCCTCCTCTGAAAGATAATACCGTAAATCTGGAAATTTTTACGTCGATTTTATTTTGCGAATTCGGGTCAAAATGGGGTTGATTAATTTTTACGTTTCAAAATTTTGCGATTTACCACTGCTTTGTTTACATTTCTCATTGGTAATTTATTTTTAAGAAAAATATTTTTGCGAATGAAATGAACTTGCAAATTTGCTAAAAATATATATACAGCAAAAATTTCCAGATTTACGGTATGAATTTCAAAGATGTATTAAGTGTTCTCAGAAAAATAACTGTGATTTACTGCTTTAGGTTTTGAGGTTGATGTGCATCCAGTCCTACTGCAATAATGGTTTAAAACCTAAAGTTCTAGATTATTACAAACGAGAAATTATACAGGTCAGTTCTATTTTAATATTTAATTTGGACTTAATTAAGTCCTCAGTTTCTGTAGACATTTAGATTATTTTTATGCAGACTAATGGATTTTAAGGATAATTTAAGACTTGTGGTTTCTTTTTTTGTAGACTTATGGATTTGAGCATTTTGTAACTCTTATGAACCTAGAGAAAGTCGGCCTCCTGCGGCAACATGGACAGAGAAATTACCCTACCATACGTAAATCTCTGAGACTGATTGTAGAGGAGGTCAATGAACAGGTAAAATTATATAAATTGTATTTTATGTTGTTTTTGCTTAGTCAATGATTATATAATTATTAAATATATAATTTATATAACAACATATATAATTTATATAACAACATATATAATTTTAATTATAAAAAAGTAAAATCCTACATGATGAAAATTGAAAGATTCATTTTTATATGATAAAAATTTGTCTGTTCATATTTAATCCAATTTTCTTTATTGTAGAACCCTAATGATATATCCTATGTGTACAGTGGTTACGCCCCCCTGTCTATCAGGCTGGCCCAGTACAATGCCCGCCCGGGCTGGAGGAGTATCACAGAGGTCCTTAATCTTCTGCCCGGCCCCACTATCGAGGAAATCCAGCAAATCCCTGTAGCCCTCAGAAAGAGACGTTAGTTCATTACATATACAGTTACACTTGAGTATACCAAACACCAATATCTTGCATTACATATACAGTTACACTTGAGTATACCAAACACCAATATATTGCATTACATATACAGTTACACTTGAGTATACCAAACACCAGTATCTTGCATTACATATACAGTTACACTTGAGTATACCAAACACCAATATCTTGCATTACATATACAGTTACACTTGAGTATACCAAACACCAGTATCTTGCATTACATATACAGTTACACTTGAGTATACCAAACACCAATATCTTGCATTACATATACAGTTACACTTGAGTATACCAAACACCAATATATTGCATTACATATACAGTTTCACTTGAGTATACCAAACACCAGTATCTTGCATTACATATACAGTTACACTTGAGTATACCAAACACCAATATCTTGCATTACATATACAGTTACACTTGAGTATACCAAACACCAATATATTGCATTACATATACAGTTTCACTTGAGTATACCAAACACCAGTATCTTGCATTACATATACAGTTACACTTGAGTATACCAAACACCAATATCTTGCATTACATATACAGTTTCACTTGAGTATACCAAACACCAGTATCTTGCATTACATATACAGTTACACTTGAGTATTCCAAACACCAATATCTTGCATTACATATACAGTTACACTTGAGTATTCCAAACACCAATATATTGCATTACATATACAGTTACTCTTGATTTTCTCAAACACCAATATCTTGCATTTATTAATACATATACAGTTACACTTGAGTATACCAAACACCAATATCTTGCATTACATATACAGTTACACTTGAGTATTCCAAACACCAATATCTTGCATTACATATACATTTACTCTTGATTTTCTCAAACACCAATATTTTGAATGCTATGGATAGGTCAACGTGATTTGAAAGTCCCAACCAAATGTTCTTTAAGTATAATACACTCAATATCTCAAATTCTCAGATATCTCTCAGTTTTCTCACACTTCCATCATGCCTTGGATATGTTGAAGTAATATTGATGTGCCATCACTTATTATATAAAGTATTTAACACTTGTTATTTTGAATCTTGGATTATCTGGTAGTCTTTCATTGGCCTCATCAAGACTGGAGGTTAGACTGTACTTGTTATTGGCATACATGTTAACATCATTAATAAATGTACATAAAGAGTGTCCAATTGATGTACAATTTAACATAGAATCTTTATTATTATAGTGCTTTAGGTACCTCCATTACTTCCTGACATAAATTGACTGACTACTTACAGGTACCTCCATTACTTCCTGACATAAATTGACTGACTACTTACAGGTACCTCCATTACTTCCTGACATAAATTGACTGACTACTTTAGGTTCCTCTATTACTTCCTCACATAAATTGTCTGACTACTTTAGGCTCCTCTATTACTTCCTCACATAAATTGTCTGACTACTTTAGGCTCCTCTATTACTTCTTCACATAAATTGTCTGACTACTTTAGGCTCCTCTATTACTTCCTCACATAAATTGTCTGACTACTTTAGGCTCCTCTATTACTTCCTCACATAAATTGACTGACTACTTTAGGCTCCTCTATTACTTCTTCACATAAATTGTCTGACTACTTTAGGCTCCTCTATTACTTCCTGACATAAATTGACTGACTACTTACAGGTACCTCCATTACTTCCTGACATAAATTGTCTGACTACTTTAGGTTCCTCCATTACTTCCTGACATAAATTGTCTGACTACTTTAGGTTCCTCCATTACTTCCTGACATAAATTGACTGACTACTTTAGGCTCCTCTATTACTTCTTCACATAAATTGTCTGACTACTTTAGGCTCCTCTATTACTTCCTCACATAAATTGTCTGACTACTTTAGGCTCCTCTATTACTTCTTCACATAAATTGTCTGACTACTTTAGGCTCCTCTATTACTTCCTCACATAAATTGTCTGACTACTTTAGGCTCCTCTATTACTTCTTCACATAAATTGTCTGACTACTTTAGGCTCCTCTATTACTTCCTCACATAAATTGTCTGACTACTTTAGGCTCCTCTATTACTTCCTCACATAAATTGTCTGACTACTTTAGGCTCCTCTATTACTTCCTGACATAAATTGACTGACTACTTTAGGTACCTCCATTACTTCTTCACATAAATTGTCTGACTACTTTAGGCTCCTCCTTTACTTCCTGACATAAATTGTCCGACTATGTTTAGGTTCCTCCATTATTTCCTCACATGACTACTTTTAGGTCCCTCCTCTACTTCCTCACATAAATTGTCCGACTACTTTTAGGTTTCTCCATTAATTCCTCACATGACTACTTTTAGGTCCCTCGACTACTTCCTCACATAAACTATCTGACTACTTTTAGGTTTCTCCATTAATTCCTCACATGACTACTTTTAGGTCCCTCGACTACTTCCTCACATAAACTATCTGACTACTTTTAGGTTCCTCCATTACTTCCTCACATTCCAGTGTGATGGACCAGAAGGTGACTTTAGTGGTATTCCTGGGAGGGGTCACCTTTGCAGAAATTGCTGCTCTTAGGTTTCTGGCTCAGCAGGATGATGGTAAGTTACAGATGTAAGATATTAAGATGTCTGAATTGATAAATTGTTGGTAATTTTACAAGTACATAGCGATACACTGTAGTAGTATCTAATACTTGACTTAGTGAATTTATACATTTCCTGTGCATTTCATATAACTTTGTTGTTAAAAAATCACAAGAACGTTATAATGCCATAAAGGTTACATTTATAAATGTGAATGTTTTTCATATTCTTAATTTAAACATAATGGCAGAAAAGTTTTTTTCTAAAGAATTCAGAGAAGTAAAATGTGGTTATAACTTATGATCAGGGATGAAAGTTAATGAAAACCTGGCTCAACAAATCAACAGGGTTGACTGAAATTGTTATACAATAGGTATCAGTTGCTCTCTGTATCTAGTCAATTTTCCAATATTTCTTGGTTCAAGGTGAAAACATATTAAAACCATTAACGAAAGTTTGATGTTATTTGCTATAAACTTGTTTTTAAATATTGAAACACACAAATTCATCTCGGGGGGTATGATCCTGACCAAAAGTCATTGACAGAAGATTATGAAACTTGGATGCGTGTGTGTAAACTCTTTACACCGATCTCAAAAGCATATCACTGATATCTGAAGAATAACATTATCATTTTTCTTATGCCTCGATCAGCTTTAACGTGTGATATATATTTTCTCTGATTCTGATTAATATTTTTTCTGATTTTCAAAAAGTAAGTATTTTGTTGTGATAAGATTACTATTGATGATTAATTGCACAAACTGTTAACCAATTTTTGTTTTTAGGAATTTCCCTCAGTTGTTCATCCTAATTTATTTAACAAATAATTATTATTGCAAGCAAATATAGGTAGGACTGTAAATTTCCTGTCCAGATGTGAAAATTAAAATTTAATTTCAGTTTGACAAATGAGTTACTGTCAATGTACAAATAACAGTTTTCTTAAATAATAGCTGGTTTACAGAAATCCCGATAATGTTAAAAGTACATGTACATGTATTACGTGATAAACAGTTCTTAAAGGAAGATCCACTTTGAATTGCAGCAGGATGTGAATATCTTGTTTATGCCACAAAAATAATCACTGGAACATCATTAGTGAACTCCTTGATGGAAGCTTTTCCTTAACTGTGACTCAATATCAAACTGCATGTCTGGTAAAACATTTCATTGACCCTGATCACCATTACATGCCACTCTTCATCACACACTTCTCATCTTATCAACAGCATTGTGGCATAACCTGCACCACAATATAAGGGCTTAGACAATATTCTGCAATAATATCTAAAAAGCAAATCAGTAATAGAGTGAAAGTGATGCATATGTGTATTTTTATTCAGCTTTTATGAGAAAAGAACTCAGAATTTATATCAAACAATTTAGGAAAAATAATTTTAAAGAATGTTCATCTTTTAAAATTTTTTTATGCTATAGGAAGTAATGTCTGAATGTGGATGTTATTCTCTGAAATGTTTAAAGATTTATCTATTGGTGCAAAATCAGTAAAATAAAATGGCTGGCAAGATATCTCTTTATAATTAATTTAGAGTTTTATTTCCAGGAATAAAAGCAGTCTAAAGTTTGTTTCATATTCTGATGCCAGGACCTAATATATCAATAAAGATAAAACTCATATTGAAAATCCTCACAATGTCAGGTGTCCTGAGTCCACTCATGGTTGTAGACCCCATGTCCATGGACTCAGGACCCCTGACATTGTGACAGTGTGCATCACAAAAAAACTGGGATATTGTAAATATGTAAAGGGAATGTAAATATTGTTTTTATAGTGATATATATATATACCTAATGTAAAAGGACACTGAACTGATCTTAAAGTTTTTAATATTTTTTATTTCGTAGATCGAGTACAGGTTCCTTTAATATTTATTATTATTATTTTTTAAAATGTTTCATAAGTTGTAATTTTTTTAGAGTGACTCCCACGCAACGTAATTTTTTATGGCCTTTTAGTACACATAAAGTCTTTTAGATATCCTATTTTTATGCACAAATATGTATCATGTATTTTTTAAAGTAATTTGTTCGCCAGTTTGTAAGCTTATATCTATTTTAATGTGAAGCGCACTAGAGTGTCATTATTATAATGCGCTATAGAAATTATTGTATTGTATTGTATTGTGTATTGTACCAGCCCTAGCAGAAAGCATGACCCTTGTTATATATATTACACCAAACCTTGCTTCTCCACCCCACCCCCCGGAAGTAAGTAATCACAAGAAAAGTAACAAGTACATATTATTGTCTGCAGTAAAACTCGGTTATAACAAAGTCACTGCAACCTATGAAATTACTTTGCTATATCTGTAATTCGTTATATCCGTATAAGGAATTCACTGGAGATTCCAGATAACTTTGCTATATCCGTGAATTCGCAATAACCCTGTGTAACCCTGTAGACAGTGATTCCTTGTATTTATATTTCATTGTGAAATAAAATTGTAAATTTAAATTTTAAAATGATATCATCAAATAGATTGAAATTACATGAGGCCTCCCATGTTACCTGGTAATTTCAATAGATGCCCACTGATGTCGGACACAGCTGCAGGAGATTAACATGAATACCAAGTATTAGGCCTCCATAACTCATTTACATTCCAGTTGAATTATCAAGAAATCAATACCCCCTACTTTCAAAGAATACTAGTAATCACAGAGAAAACAATAAGAAATGTTATCACACAGAAAAAAATAGAAAAGGAAATATTGATTTTTCAACAAAATCTTTGGAGTTATTGCCCTTTGTAACTTATTGCAATACAATTTTTATATCTTTTTTTTATTTATTTCAGGAGGTACAGACTATGTGATAGCCACTTCTAAAATAATAACTGGTACTTCATTACTTGATTCTGTGATGGAGAAGTGTTCACCTGTACATTTAAATCCATTCTAACAGCAGTTGTTTGAAGTGGGGCCAAAAGTGCAATATTCTTGACTATTTTTACAAGATTCGGAGTGCATGTACTATGAAAGACTGCAGAAAGCATTTATAATATATCAAATAACAGATTGTAAATATTTAATAAATTAGTATAGTTGTTAATTATACTTTGAAATTCATGACGACGTGATTTATTGCACTGCTATATAATGAACCTCCAGGAAGCAGGGCATTTTGTTTGTTTGTGAGTTTTCTGGGGCTCTGGTGTTAGGGTGGGGCTGTATTGAGCAGTTAGTGAAAATGCATAAAAATCTTCAAAAATTCTTTTCCCATATTTTAGCAAGTACATTGTTAAAATGAAAAATAACAGCTTTTTAAAGAGCTTGGTTCAGTTTATGCAAAAATGGCCTTGTCCTTGAATCAATTAATCTATCACCCTCTTTCCTATTTCATTTATCAAAATAAAGAAGAGACTTAGTGCTTTTATTTCCTGTAATAAGTTTACTTTTTGAGAATCTGAGTATTGGAAAACAAGCTTTTAGAAAATGCAATGTTCTTGAATATTGCAGAAAACACATGTATTTGACTACCTTCAGCAAATGATTAAAAGATGAGCACAGCCCAGGATCCAAAAATTAATACTGGGGTACATGTTTTTTAATCTTCAGAAACAGATCTTTCAGTATGAAATTGCATATTTTGGATCAGAGGCTGTGCTCTATATGAAATATTGAAGAAATACTTCAACTTAAGGTATGTCACTCGTCAGCTTTTTATAAAAGTTTACGCAGAAGCATTTAATTCAAAACTACTTATTAAAATTCGATTTTTATAACATATTTGAATTCAACAATGTAAATTTTTTAACATTCAACGAAAAAACTGCTCAAAAATCTACAAAGAAGCAAAATTTATGAGGGACTATTTTTTTTGGTGGAAGGATATTTAGCAGAAACTTCTGCAAATCTGCACATTTATAAAATTTAATGTAAAAATTTAGCCTCACATAATTTTACTCGTATTTTCTGTTTTGATATTGCTAAAAATATTTAATATAGGTCTTAATTTATATTTTTGGATGATTCCCTCAACAAACTTTTCCAAAAAATGAAAATGTATTAAAGAAGTCAAGATCAAATTTACACCATTTTTCGCCTGAAAATCACATATTTTGACAAATATTTCAAAATTAACATCACTGACCCCATCTTTTTCTTTCATTATCTTAAACTACTCAATACTTGTGACTGATCAGCACTTCAGTCGTAAAAAGTTTGATATAAGAAAATTTTTTATTGCCTATTAAGTTTTTTAATACCCCAAATATTTATTTTTTAGTGCAAAAAGGTCACACAATAATTTACGCGCATTAATTTGCAAGATTTGTTTAATGATAAATATTATTCAGACTATTTTACGTAAAATAACATTATATTTATTGCCATGCTTACATCTGATAAAATATGATAAGGGTTTAAGTAATTAACTAAAGAGATGAAATTTAAGTGCAAAAAGGTCAAGTTAAATGTATGAAATACCCCCTATTTTCTTTGCGATTTTGAGTTACACTTTATACTTATCCAAAATATACTTCTCAAAAAATCGTTGATATAACAAATTTCAGGAGTGACTTACCTTAAGACATTTTCAAAGGAATTTACAGGATATTGGAAAAATGACGCATTTTTTGACGTCATAATACATTGACTAGAGGAAACTTACGTCATGTGCAATAGATATGTGGTCACCAACAGTTCAAGTGATAAATACTCCATTTTCAACCTAAACTGAGCAGTTTTGATTTTTAGCTCACCTGAGCCAAAGGCTCAAGTGAGCTTTTCTGATCACATTTTGTCTGGCGTCCGTCTGTCTGTCCGTCTGCCGGTTGCTCTTTATAAGATGAAAATGTGAAAAGTTTACGACGACGAAGACAGACAAGGTACATATTTTGATAAAGAAAAGTTTTTATAGTAACTTGATCCTTCGGCTCAGGTGAGCCAAAAACACTGGGTAATGGGGGTTTTGTCTAAGAGAAAAACATACTCGACCCTAGCTTTAAATCTCGCTAAAATAACCTATAAAATCGATTGCTTAGATTATTACGAAAGCCTATTGAGCTCATTTTCATAGGTTAAAAAAATAATTTTTTCGCGTTATAACGCAAAACTTTCGCAAATAAACGGGTAACATTCGCGATATAACGCGAAAAAATTATTTATTTAATTAAACAGCAAAAGTTCCGCGATATGACCCAAAGCTCTCACGATATAAAGCGTAACTTACGCGTTATAACACGAAACTTTTGCTGTTTAATCAAGACATTTGCATATGTCTTAACTTTATTTTGATTTTGTGATCTAGTTTATTCATCACAAAGAAAAGCAAAAAAGGTCATTTTGATCTTGGACCATCACAACTACAATTTTAAGTTTTATTGCTGTTTAATCCATATTACAGTCACATTTTGTCTTTCTCAACGCTGTTCAAACCATTCAAAGTTAATGCGAGTTTTTCAAAAGTTAAACTTTATGATTATGAATTTCGGGAAAAAATCGACCCTTTCAGATGTCTATTTTATACACTCTTAAGAGAATTTGAAATAAAATAGTTAAGAATTAGATTAAGATTTCAGAAAATTGACAAAATAGGTAAATTTGTCAATTGTGTCCCACTACATGGGTAAAAATTGGATGGCAAATTTTCATTTGTCTTTGTTAGATTCACTGTAGAAATACATCGTATTTTGAGGTTGCGCCACGTGGTCATTCCATTGCTTACGAAAACATTAATTTTTATTTGACAATTACCGGTAATACAAAGTGTAAAATCTCTTTCCTGTATTCCTTAATAGTTTTGATTTATGGCGCTAGTCCACGAACTTTACAATAACCCTTCAGATATATAAATATTGAAGAAAAATTAAGAAAAGTAGACCCCCCTTTCTCGATCAATTTGTAATTAACAATACCAGTTATTACTTTTAAAAAAACATCATATGGCACGTTAAGCTCTTGAAATGACACATTGTTCACTCACTTTTAAGCTATGTTTCTACAGGATATAATTTCTAGTTTAAAATGACGGATTGCTAAATTTACTTAGGGTACAGATGTAGTGAATGTTACTGATGAGAAAAATCAGCTTGAGAAAGTGACAAGTACAGATTTTCCTTCAATAAAATAATCAGTCTAAAGAATTTTTTTTAATTTAACAACTGAAATACTTGAACAAGAAAGTAAAATTCACTTTATTAATTGGTAGGGTTTTGAAAAAAAAATTGTGATGACTAATCTATTCTATTCTCGCATCATTTCTCCAGGACATCTTCTGGGGGAAATTTCTGAGGAATTTATTAAGTTTCGCGTTATATCGCGAAAGTTTCGTTTTATATAGCGAAAGTTTCGCATTTTAACGCGATGATTTTATTTTTTTAACCTACGAAAATGAGCCCAATGGGCTTTTGTAGATTATGATTGTGAAGTAGATCAAAGGAAGAATTCATGAAAGTCAGATTATTACAAGGAAAAAACGGGGGAGTTTGGGGTTGGTTTCGACCAATTGGAAGTCGGTATTTTCATAATAGGTGGATGTTGTCGTGTTAGCAAAATTATGCTGTTTGTTGATTATAATTGGGCGATACGATTAAACTGATAATTAATTTATTAATAAAACTCACGTGTAAAGTTGTTATTTATATCCATACACGTGCCTTACTACGTGATAGAGTTTGGTTTTTGTGCCTCAGTCCATCAGTATGTACCCCATCTATCTCCGTATGTTTCTTTAAGGCCATCTTTAAAATGTCAAGATAAATTTTTTGCACCCGTAATCGAAGATTCAGGGGTTTATATTTTTTTTTCAATATTTGTTCGGTAGGTAGGAAGGGATTTTTTGAAGAAAATTTAATGCTTACGTTACAAAAATGGATTGAAAATGAAGGTTTAAATCAAAGTAGCTTATAATATATATAGTAATTTCCCTTTGCTTCTATATTGCCGGATTCCTTCCTATGTGTAACTTTGAAAATGCATGGAATATTTATCTACCATACAGGTGCATCCCCTTTTCTACATTTTCAGATTCATATTTGCGATGTGTTTTGTTAAATTTATTTTGTTTTTCAACAATTTGGATGTTTTTCTCTACGTCAGATGCTATTTTAAATTATATGTTTTCTGTACTGAATTACTCAACCTTCTGGGGAAATACAAAAAAATGTTTCAACATTCAAGGTGAATATAATTGAAACATAGAGGACTGTCTCTTATTTATCTCAAATAAGATATTACATGTAACATGTATATATAACAAATGTCCTTTCATTTGGTCATTCCTGTGTGTTTGATGTGCTTTCTTTGAAGTCGATAGATCATGGATCGACTTACAAGGCTTTATTATCCTTGTAATAATATCTACATTTGTTATACCTTTAAGAATTTGTTCCTATATGTACAAAGCTAACCAAAAAAGCCTACCATTTCTTATGTTTTGCTGAGCGGGCATAAAAAAATCGATGTTTGACCGGTGAGTGAGATGTTAGGTCGGTCGGTGAGATGTTGTTTTCATTCATTGGAATTCAACAGTGACGGGTCTGATGTTTCATCACGGAAGGCAGTACAAAATGCATGTATGCCAAAAAATTAAAATGAAATGAAAGTTATCAAAAAAAAAAAACTTTATTGACCGAGTTCTCGGGAAAAATATCTTTTGTCGACCCTCGGACCAAATTGTCTGCCTTCGGACTGACGGGTTCACGCAGATAGTTTGGTTCTTGGGTCCGACAAAACGTATGTTGCCCTCGAACTCAGTCAATAAATGAACAGTGATTTGCATTTATTTTAAATTCCGTACAGACTCGGTATAAAGACTGCTCCGGCACGTAGCAAGGGGGGGGGGGGGGGGGGGGGGGCTAAAGTAAAATGATATAAGGATAATGTAGTAATTGTATGAAGGGAAGAAGATAATTTTATACTGAAAGGAATTTGTGTTGAAAAAAAAGTTGGCCTCTACACCCCCCACCCCCGAAATACTGTAGGATTTTCGACTTCGGAAAATTCCCCCTTTTTTGCTCGTCAACTTTTTACAGGTAAGTAAAAAAAAAATCTCTGACTGCACCCCCCCCCCACACTTTTTCAAAAACGATGCTACGTCATTGTTGCTAACATTGTACGACTTTGAGTGTAGCGTACATAAACCCAGTTAATGACAATAAATTTATTGTAATCCAGTAATGCTTCAAATTCTCGAATTTCTCTAAATGCAGCAATTTGATAAAATTTGTGACCCGTGCTTTATTTTACGCATTAATTCTGTAAACCGTTATAAATGGCGGTATCTGGTGTACTACTTTAAGCCTCTAGGTTAAACGAATTATTTTGCATGTAAGCCATGCAGAATAAATCTACAACTTAACTTTTTAAAATCTGCTGGTATACGTACAACAAATTGAAAACAAATTTTGTTCGATTCACTACGACCGATTGACCATTTCATGATGAACATCGACCTTCTATACAAACCAGGGAACAAACTTAGACTTCTGTATTCAACCGGGGTGAGTTAAACTCTTTTTCACGATACAAATAACAAATATGGTTTTACATTGCGTTTATGAATAGGATTTTGTTTCAACTTTGCTGAGACGATTGCGCAAGTATTCAGTTTTAAATCATCGCTATTTATTGCAACTTCACACGTTGCGTCACTGTGCATACACCGGCCTGTGTCGATGTACCCGTGCTATATTTTTACCTTTAAACGAGAGAAATGTTTCAAATTTGAATTATTCTGGTATATGTAATTTTGAGGGTGTGACATATTTTAATTTTTAAATTTATCGGATGTTAGTAAATACAAAAATTACAATATGACAAAATTTTTACTACCACCCGGTAAATTAAAAAATTACAATAATTATGATTAATTAATGTTTTATTAGAAATCTTACCAACAAGCTTTGAAATGTACATATTCATTGCCAGCAAGAGGCTGATCTTGCTGTGTTTCATTCTTGGTAGTCTCGTTCTAATTCCCCTCCCCCTCCCCCATTCCTCCAAAATATAACAGTTTCATAAAAAATAGTTATATTACGTTAAAAAGAGGGTGATAAAAACCCTAGTACCAGCACATTTTACCCTTCCTAATGTTGATTGGGAATTTTACTGATTTCTGTCAACATGTTTTTAATAATCAAAGTTCTTTATATTTATGTATTTTTTTGTTTGTTTGTTTGTCTGTTTAAATGACTGGTGTTATAAAGAATCGTCTTCCTGAAAAGCAAAGCGGTTGTATCAAGACAAGACCGGTTGAAGAATCAAAGCCATCGAAGGCTATCCTTCAAATTGAAATTAAACTTGTGGTGTACTTTTATGTCCATACAAATAATAATTAGGATGTTTTTGCTTGATATATATTATTGCTAAATGAGGTTATATTAAACAATCTGGGTAAAAATATGACGCAGTATGAATTATATTGACCTTTTTAGGGTAAAATGATAATATCTCTACATGAATACAGCTGGCATCTCATTTAGAAAATACAAGTATATGAAATATATGGACTGTCAATCAATTAATATATTTATTCGGTATGAAGTGTTTTAAATGATATCAAGGTAAACGTGCAGTAGTTTCATTCACGGACTTCTGTACAAAGAAAGAGCATGTGATCAGTATCTTGTATACGTCATTGTCACTTATTGAGTAATAAATAGCAAATTCTTACTCTTAAAACTATACAATTATATGTATCGAAGAAAAGGCAGTTAAAAGCACTGATTTTAAATTTTATGTTTCAACATTCTATTGAACCAAAAAGGATTTCACTGATATTTAAAGTGCGTTTTCTGAGGCATAAAAAATTAAATAAAACTCCAAAGAAGTGTATTGACAGTTTATTATGAGAAATAGCAAGTACCGCAGTGGGATGTGTATGAGAACACGACTTCTCAGTGTTCCGTGGAAATTTACGGCCTCAAAGACAGACGATGAACGGGAGTGGGATTCGAACTTAGAACGCATAAGAGGTTCACGTAGCGCCGATGTACGGACCGAGTTATACCGTGGTGCTGATGAAGATGGTCATCCTTTTGTGTCCGAGACCCCCAAAGCAACGGCGCTAAAAAGCGTGAGTCTGGATTCTAGTTCCTTTCTTGGAGTGCCCTCTAAAGAACATGACATGAAATTACGCAGTCAAAGCGACGGTGACGTCATAGACGGTGTTTCGCAGACGTCAAGTGGCCGTCAAAAAAGGAGAACATTCGCCACACTTATAAATCGAGTGAGACATAGTGGCCGACGTTCAACCGTCTCCTGCATGAACAGTCCATCCATGAAATGTGAGGATTTCAAAATCCATGTACCAACACTCAGCAAACAAAACTCAGAGGATGTCTTCTATCCCCAAAATCCAGTGGTAATTCATCTCTTTGTCAGTTATAATAATTATACTTCCCTGTTGTACTATTCTCTGTAGAGAAGTGGACACATGTAGTCTATGACATGTAGGTTGTCTGTCGGCTTCTCAGATAATAATTGTCGTATGTATGTAATTATATCGTCTGTGTATCAATGACAGCGTGTTTTACAGGTTCTTTCTTCAGTCTGTAGTTGAAAATGAAAAAAAAAATCAGTCGTTCTCCAATATGAATATAGGGTCAAATTAATTCTCTGTATGTCTTGTATGAGAACACATGGCTTTTTCTGCTCTGCCAGTTGCTCATAAAAAAAAACAGAAAATACCCAAGGGCTGAAGATCGCCTGAATATAGGTGGATTAAATGCTTTAAAATGTAAATCATTACGTTTATTTAATATTTTGTAAACATCTTGAGTTCACAAAAACCGTTGCGTTATGCTGGTCTCTAATGTACAATTTTATCAATTTTCGCTACAAGCACCCCCCCCCCCCCCTCGGAGGGAAGATTTCAAGGAAAATTCCTGTAATGAAACAATGGAATTTATACCTGCTCTGTTCACTCTTTCTGATACTATAAAGTATGTCTTTTTTTCCGCGGGGGGGGGGGGGATGTACGTTCCTTTCTAGAATATTTCACCTCGCCACCACCTCTCGGTGAGGGGCTGTGAATTTAGACCTATTCTCAGTACCCAGGGCCATGCATTGTGTGGTGAGGTCGTGTCAAAGTCTTCCGTGACACGGTGCTTCGATTTACGTCCTGCAGTGAGATTCGAACCCGTGTTATGCACTGTCTGACCCTTTATATTTCGCAAAGAAACTGACGATTTCAATATGCTATTTACTAGAAGAATTAAATAAACTACATAAATACATTTACAACCAATATATATTTTCCTCCTCTATTTCTTTAAAAGAATATCATTTCCGTATTAGTCAGTATTAATACTCAGTATACAACACTAAGCAGATCACCTGTGCATATTCCTTGAGCAGTGACTGTTCCATCAACGAAACGTATTTATACAATGTAGACATATTTATCAAAAATATTACAATATATTTTCAACTAAATTCTACTTCAAATGATTATAAATATAGAAAAAAGACTTTCTTTGTTTTTTAGTTTGAGAATTAACGTTGCAGCTATCGCATGGCTGGTGAGGGCGGTCCCCCACCCCCGCCCTAATTTTGCATATGTATAAATCACTATGTGGAAAGCATAGAGCTCTACCATACACTAATAACGTCTCATGACATTTTTTATTTAAGTGTTAAACAAATTTTCGGGTGATTGCTAGTGTCCCCAACTGAAAATGTTTGGCTCCACGAAACCGAAATTGCTTCCTACGGGTCTACATATATACATGTAACCCACTTACGCAGGTTATGCATTTTTTCTGCAAAAACTGCATCATTTATTCTGGTACATTTACTAACACCCAAACTGTTGTTTTCTTTCTTTAAAGCACTTTTAAACTTCATGGGCAAATCACATGATTTTCAATTATGACTTGAAATTAAAATTGTATCAATTATGTTCCGTTTGATCACGATCTGGCAATTTTAATCAATTTATGTTTTTATTGCAGTGCTGTTTGTATTCAGTATTTTAATAAACAAGGTTTCATATGGTATTTTTCATAAAATAATGACTTTTTAAAAGAGACTTGTAAATTGTTTAATGGCCACATTTTTAATGGCCACAGCTTTTCTGATCAAAATTTGTCCGTTGTCTGTCGTCGTTGTCGTCGTCGTCGTTGTTTTTGTTGTCGTAAACTTTTCACATTTTCATCTTCTTCTCATGGGCCAATTTCAACCAAACTGGCACAGAGTATTTTTAAGTTTGTTCAAATGAAGGGCCACGCCCTTTTCCAAGGGGAGATAATCATGAATTTGTATTAATGGCATTTTTAAAAAATCTTCTTCTCCAGAACCGCTGGGCCATTCATGTAAGCATCCTCAGGTAGTGTAGATTCAAGTTTGTTTCATATGGGGCCAAAATGGCCGACCAAAGTTTTATTATATAGGAAAAATCTTTAAAAATCTTCTTCTCCATGGGCCAGGAAAGATGAAACTCATGTGGAATCATCCTAATGTACTTTTTATGAAAGGGTGGGGCCAAAATGGCCGACCCAAGTTTTACATAGGAATATATAGGAAAAATCTTTAAAAATCTTCTTCTCCAGAACCACTGGGCCAGGAAAAATGAAACTCATGTGGAATCATCCTCATAGTTAGATTCAAGTTTATTCAAATCATGACCCCCGGGGCAAGGGTGGGGCCAAAATGGCCGACCCTAGTTTTACATAGGAATATTTTTTAAAAATAGAACCACTGGGCCAGGAAAAATGAAACTCATGTGGAATCATCCTCAGGTAGTAAAATTTCATGACCCCCGGGGCATACAATTTTTATAGGAATATATAGGAAAAATCTTTTCTTCTCCAGAACCACTGGGCCAGAAAGACTTGTGGAAATTGTTTGGGGCCAAAATGGCCGAATTTTACATAGAATATATAAGAAAAATCTTTAAAAATCTTCTTCTCCAGAACCACTGGGCCAGGAAATATGAAACTCATGTGGATTCATCCTCAGGTAGTGTAGATTCAAGTTTATTCAAATCATGACTCCCCGGGGCAAGGGTGGGGCCAAAATGGCCGACCCAAGTTTTACATAGGAATATATAAGAAAAATCTTTAAAAATCTTCTTCTCCAGAACCACTGGGCCAGGAAAGATTCATGTCGATTCATCCTCAGGTAGTGTAGATTCAAGTTTGTTCAAATCATGACCCCCGGGGCAAGGGTGGGGCCTAATTTTAACAAATGATGAACGCCTCAAGCCAGATGTGCTCAGGTGAGCACTGTGGCCCCTGGGCCTCTTGTTATCATTAGTAAAATGAATACCTTTTATTTATCCTGACACTTGAAAATTGAAACAAAATTTAAAATAAAGAAAATGAAATAACATTTGAAAGTTAATTTTACATGTTTTCTAAAATATGCCCCAAAGACAATGTACAAATTCTGACTTATAATGTATAAGACTAAAATCGCTTCAAAATCCTTGGGCCAGGGCTTTGAGCCACCTTCCCCCTCCATCCTTTCTTCTTTTTCAAACATTTTGCTTTTTGAGTCTGGAAAGTGGTCCTTATAGTATCATTGCCATTATAACAAATTCCATATTTAAAAATTTATTCAACTTCTTATTTGGTGTAAATATTGGTGATTTTTTAGCAAAGGAATTTTTTGGAACACATGCAAACTTTTTAGAGGTTTTCATATCTAATACCTTGGGGAATTTTCAAAGAGAAGGGAAAGAGATTCCAAGACCCATAAGAAACAATTTAAAGTTTAGGAGGAAGGATAGTTTATAAAACCAAACATATTTATCTTTGTGGGCACTACAAACAAAAAATTCCTTAAAGTATAATGCATAAAATGTAATTACATGTATGTTTTTTGTAGAAAATTAATCGACAATAAATTTTAACAGAATTACTCACGTGAGGAAATTTCATAAGTTTTTATCTATAAAAGTCTAATATAGAGATACAATATTATGTAAGCTGATTTCTTACTAAAGCACTGATATTGTACTGACTCAAATGTCTAGACAGCTTCAGTAGCTGGGTGTGACTAAATAATTGTTGTGTAACATTTTATTTTAGAATGATAACCTTGTCATGGTATGTCAAACACTGATAACTCAAATACCATGAAGATGTTGAAGTGTTTCACATTTCCAACCATTTATTCTTTCAGTATTTTACCCTACTAGATATCTTGAATCCTCAGAAATCTTGGAAGTTTTTCTTGGTGTCATTAAGTTTGAGGTAACAAAGTTTGACTGTATTTAATTTCCTCGTCTCAGTGAAATAAAACTAGTACTAAAAAAAAGGACAAAAGAGAGACTTTTTACAGCAACTCGTATCATCACCTAACATATACCCCCTCTTGGGAGGGGGGTGGAATGGGAAGGAGGGGGGGGGTTTACAAAGCACTAAAATGTTTCAAGTACAAAAATGTTAATAGGAGTATATTCATGTAGGTACCTACCATCAATCATCTGACATGTAGTAAATAAAGTAATATACAGGAAAGGAAGTTAACAACAGAAATGACATATATTTTTATTTATCAAATATGATTGGGTCTGCCAATAGAAATACTGGCATTTTTTCTCATAAGCATAAAAAAAAAATAAAACCACTATTTTGAAATCAGTTCCGGTTTTTTGTCTTTGAAGTTGAGGCACGGAGCCCTCAACCATGACGTAATGTTTGGTTAATAGTACACATCCACCCATGGAGAAACAACAAAAACAAACTTACAAATAGGATATAGTTTCTTGGTTAATGTATAAACTTTTACATTTACAAATTTTATAAACTTAAATAAAAATGTTTAAGCTCCCAATCCCAATCATGCACCCTTCTGTTGGGTTATCATGGGACTTCTTAATAACAGCAGAAAAGGGGATCCTCTGAATTTTACCTGATAATGACCCATTACTATAAAGCACGAAAAATATTTTTTTTATGATCCTGAATTCTTATTGCTTGCTGATGAAAAATAGAAATTAAAAGTACATTTGGCCCGTGTTAAAATGTCAATTGTCATCAAAACATTTTTGTAAAATTTTTATAATTCTTATCTTGTTGTAAATAATTACATGCATGTAAAAGTATGTATTAGATATTATAAAAATATTTCTATCACTAACGGTCAGAAAACCAAGGTACCAAAGTATGTTCCTTTTATTGAAATTGTAAAAAGGATTTAAATGTATCTAGAAAGAAACTTCTTACAAACATATCATCTTAAATGCCACATCAATTAATTTGATTTTAATGTGCTACTTTCTGAAAAGATTAATCAATCTGAATGGTTGCTTAGGTAAATTTATTTAAATATCTGCGAGACAGAGGTATGATCTCTCACATTCAGGAAATCTAGCAGATCCTTAGACAAACACTTCTTAATCAAAGTGGAATGCAGTGTAAGATTTATAGGACTGATTTATAGTTAGACGTAGGAGCACCTGTTTACAAACCAAAGAGATTCCCCACCCTTAGTGGTAATCTTAAAACAAGGGTAGAAGTAAAAATAGCACGTACACAGAAGAAACTGCACATAGCGAGAGGAACATGCAGTTATGACGATGAAAAAATCAAATAGTTTGCCAACCGATTCCTTGGAATATTTAGGGAGTGGTTCCCTCACCCCTCATTATTCTTATACTGGTAGTTTACCCCCTTCCCCAGGGAATTCTTTAAGTTCTACAAATGGAATACTATCGAGACTAAGGAGAAAGTTTTCCAAAAGACTTCGGAGGAAATCCTACCACAGCAATCGTCGGACTTCTGATGAGTCCAGTGTGGAGTTTGACTTTGAGAGGGACAGAAGTTCCTCTGCTGGGAGTCTTACAGTGGGGGAGATAGAGGTTCTGATTAACTGTCACCTTCAGACAATTGAAAAATTCAATCTAGATCTTGGAATATTGGAATTAATAAGTCGGAAGTCCTCCTGATTTTCATAGGGTATTAGAAAAAGCTTTCTTCATGAGATTTGTGGATATATATATATTTTAATAAGTTTTTTTGTTGTTTACAGAATGAGAATGTGTACTGTGGGATTCTCCGCTGTCTGCTGCATCCACTGGGTAACCCGGACGTCACCACGGGACTCCGACCTGGTGACCTAATTCACAGACTAAAAGAGGTCAGTTTCAACTTAAATAGCAAATTCAAGCCAATTTCAACCAGAGTTTCAAGTAAGTCTCAAGAAAAGATGTTTAAAAAACGGACATAGAGAATACTCCAATTGTGAGACTTATGCTGATACATGTATATATGAACACCAAACCAAAAAAAAAGAGTGAAAACCTTAGAATGAAGACATATATATAGTTAGCAGTTTCTTTTTCATAATCAAATGATTTGTTGAGTTGCTATTATTGATTGATACATTTCCGTAGAACTTTATACAAACATGGCAGACATCCACATGCTGTAACCTTTTATGTATTGGAAATATAATTCAACAAATGATTTCAGTAGAAGAACATTAAATTTTATTTTCTCAACCAGGATAATATGACCGGGTTTCTGTTTGTTTCTACTTTATATTCTTTAAATAAAAAAGCATTTATCAAAGTAGTAGGTGTTAATGTCTGTAAATGCTGTAATAAAAATTTCTCACCATGCAACCACTGGTAAACACAAAATAATTTTATTTTGTTTGTTGAACTTGAAAGATGAAATTTTTGTCTACTTTTTTTTTTTAATATTATGTTTGTCATATTCATGATCAAACCTATTAAATTTTAAACTTGCTTTTAAATTAGTTAACATGTGCTTTAATTGCTGCTTGATCGTTTTTTGATCTTTTTTTTAACATGTGATCCTCGTTATTTATAGGTCAGTAATGATATCTTTATATAAGTAATAGTATTTATATATATATAGTCCCAGATGACATTTAGCTGTGACATTAGGGTCTGTACACAGTCTGTGTCAGGCAGTAAAGATCTGCCCTTTTACAGCCAATATTGTAAAGGTTTATCTATTTTGTTGAATAAAAACTTGCTAAAAATGATTCGTTCAGTGAAAAATATTCACAAAATGTCACTTAAATTGCATACATTACACTTTTTTGTCATTGAAAAGTTTAAATATTTACTCAATGCATGTAGAGCATTGTTGTTTTTTTAATGATCGGTACCTTTTTTTTAAATACTTGTATAGTGTGTAAAAATCACAGAGATCACACTGATAATTTCTGGCACCATGCAATGCCTATGTTTATCCATGGAAGTGGGCCACTGTAACATTATGTTAATAGGTTTCCTTTAATGGACTCTCACAAAGACAGGAAGTTGTAAGTGCTTGTACGCCATTTGTAGGTGTTTGAGGTGAATCAAGATGAACAGGAATTCTACATTCGACAAGAAATGTTCCATCGACCCCACGCTATCCAGGCCAATATATGCATCATAGAGGCCAAAGGCCTTCATACAGATGCTCTAGGTACCATGCGTTTAAATTTATTTTCTTAAAAATAGAATGCAATTAAAAGTTATTTATTCCACATCCCATTCAAATTAGTGCTTGCTTTGAGAAAAAAAACATTTGATGGAATGTTATATTAGCCTTTCATGTTGAACATCCCCAAGCCTGCTCTTATAACAAATAATTATAAAAATGAAAACATTTTTATTAAAGAGAACTGCAATCCTTACTGCCTCCTGAACATCTATCATCCGCTACAACGAAATTCTTCATTCTCCCCAAAGACCTCACCCAAACCCTCCCCGAAATCCTCACCCCAGCTGAAGAAGCACTCAGCCACCCTCCCCACGGAAGTGGAGGAAATGATGAAGACAAACACGGCCAAACACACGATGGATCCCCAGTGGAATGAGGAATTCCAACTGTAAGAGCTTACTGATGGATTAATAATCAGTCAACATTCAGTAATCTGTGCAGTTCTAGCTGTAAGAGCTTACTGATGGATTAATAATCAGTCAACATTCAGTAATCTATGCAGTTCCAACTGTAAGAGCTTACTCAGTCTGATGGATTAACAAGGCCTAGAAAAAAAAAAATGTTTGTTTCCGCTTTCAGGCTGAAAAAATATAGGGTAGGTAGGTAGGCAATTTTTTTTTTTTTTTGAAAAAATTTTTTTTGCTTCTTTAATCAAAATGTGTATAGAAGTAATATTAATGACAAAAGAAATGGTCTTTTCAAGCATTACTGTGACTTAACTTATAATAGAAAGGTGACCCAAACTTCTTTCTGTCTTGAAAAGCTTGCAAAGTTTGAGGCTATAATTCCCTGGTTGAAATCTTGCACATCATGGGACAAAAGCATTAAAAAAATATTTAGGGTCGACACTATAAATTAGGGTCGGTCGGGAAAGCGGAAACAAACATATTTTTTTTCTAGGCCTAATCAGTCAACATTCAGTAATCTGTGCAGTTCCAATATAAGAACTTACAGATGCATTAATCAGTCAACATTCAGTAATCTCTGTAAAATTATATTTAGATTTGTACATGAGAATTCTGTCCTGGATACAATTTCACAACAAGGGGATCTATCATTTTTGAATAACAAAAATTAGCAACCCATTCAAACATAATGGAATGCACACTAACTGGAATGATATGTAATGGATTAATGTAAAGAAAACGTCATTATGTGAAAATCTTCTGCATTGTAGGTCTTTAGAAGATATGCTAACAGATGAAATACATTTATTTATTTGTAACCAAGATCCAGAAATCGGAGCAGAAAAACCCCACCATGACAGGCTTCATGTTTTGTCAAGGTGAGATATCTTACAATTCACACAAACAATATAGTGCTATAGTACTGTAAAGCACCTATACCTGAGAACTTAATTTATTAAATTAACAGCCACCCGCACACAATTTCCAACTTTTCATGTGGGGGATTAAAAATTCCGCTCAAGTTGCTCACATGTAGTATTAGAAAATTTACAATAATAAATATGATCTCTTTTTCCAATTTTGCTGTAATGTCTTACTTGGGTTACAAAGCTCTACACTCCTAGAGACATTATTTATTGAAGACCTTAGAATTTATTTTCATCATTTAGCCGTTATATTAAGTCATTTATTGATGTTTTACAGCTTGTTGAAGAATGTCCTTCATGTCAGTGACCATGACCGGCTAGACCAGCATTTGTTTGGCAAGGTCATCATTCCAGTGAGGGTAAAAATTTAATTATTACAGATAACCTCAGATACCCCCCTCTTTTCCCACTCCTCATCATAACCAACACTAAAATCATTCAAAAACTTAACACCAAGCTGATATTTTAATATGTATCTCCCACTTATGATAAAGGGATGTATTATAATTGGTTATTTGTTATATTTGTAGGAGATTCCTGCTCAGGGCTGTGATTGGTGGTGGGATATTACAAGCCCCACCTCTAAAGGAAGCAAACTCTCTTGGGGAAAATGTCACATCAAAGTTCATCTATCTCATCAGCAGGTATATAAATTTGTGATTCTACAATTAATCAATAGTTTTTTTTATAAACAATGCTAAAAACATTATATTTTTTTGATTTTTCAAAGATGAATTAATCTGATCTTTTTTATACCAGAGTTCTCAGACCGGCAGTCAGCCATTTTCAGTAGAAGATTACTACCAGGCTGCAGAACAGTTCTACAAACACGCCATTAAAGGCCTGGAGGTAAGATATCACACTGCTCCAAGGGAGATAACTCATTTTGAAATAAAATTCCACATCTGTAGATGTAAAACTAAGTAGATGAGTTTGTTTTGTTGTGTTAATTAATTTACATTTATATATTTTGCTGATGATCACGAAAAAAATGCCATTTCTAAATGTTTTACTTGACAGGAGAATGCTCCTCTGGATCCCTACCTCAACAAACAGGACAGTAGAATCTTAGATTTGTTTGCTCAGTCATACGGAATCTCTAAGTTATCTCAAATTTTGATGTGAGTTTAGAATTAAGGACAGATGAGACGTTCCTTAATAATAGATAAATTTTTCTAAGAGTTTGCCATTTAAGTTTTGCTACTTAAACATGTTTACTCACTTTGAAGGTCTCAGCTTTAGCAAGATTATGTTTTCATTTCAAATGTTTAATATATTTTTTAAAAAGTTTACAAACTGTGTGTTTTAAAATTCTGAGTTTTTCATACAATATTTTTTGAGACACATTCACTGTAACGTCTTTTTCAACAAGATAAATATTCCCGTCAGAGTGGTCCTGTAGCATAATATTTTGATACATATATTGCCATGATGACATCACCACAGTTGACCAGGCCCTCCAGGTGGCTTTACAGGAACTTCAGCCCTTTTAATTTATGATCCATAAAATATTGCCTCCAAACAGTAAAATATTGAGTCCCCGTCCCTTTTACATCTCACCTTGCTCTTTTAGAGGGAGGGGGGTTCAAAATATTATGGCCAAAAAATGCCCATTACCATAAAATATTGACGCCCTTTCAGAAGTGAGGACTGAATCATCTGAATTTTAAAAAAGAAATACTGTATATATCATTAAACTTTACTTCATGCATTAAAGTTGGTAATCTCTTGTTACAGTTAATGATGTAATTATGAGACGAGCTCCCCCTGCCCTTTAAATTGTAAGGGAGGGGGGCAAAAAATGGCCATAATCTCCACCTTCTTATTTATGAGGGAGGGGGTTCAAAATATTATGGCTGACAAACTGGACAACAACATAATTTATGAAGGAGGAGGGTTATTCCCATAAAATATGGACACATATATGAACAAAGTCATCTCCACTAAATCAAAATTTATGGGCAAAAGTTATGAAATTAAAGTTTTTGTGGACAAACATCAGAGAATAATTATCCATGAAATCAGATTGAGCACAATGGTATAAAAAGTTACATGTACTATATTTACTTGCTGCACAATCCAAGGTTATTATTGATGACTACCGATTACTTACCTATAAGTCGGTATTTTGGGAGTTAAATATTGGTCTGGTTTGTCCTTCCTGTTCCAGTGTGTGTATTCATTTCTGTTGGAAAATGTCTGAATATATGTGATTATTTATGATTCCAAATCATCTATATACAATAATTTTAATCCACTTGATTGACTTTTTGTTTCATGATTTAAAATTAAATATCCATTTCAAAATTGTTAACTACAACAATGGAATAGGGCACATTTTACCTCTATACAGGTAACAAACTTATAGGCGGAAGAGATAGGCGAGTATATAACAGTTAGTGTACCACATTTTGACTAGGTCCTTAAAATTTCTATAACTAACAAATGAGAGACCATAAATAGACTTTGTGTACAGAGAGGCGAAAATAGAAATGCTTTTTTTTTCAAGGCAAATGAAATTGTGTGCATAACTCCTGTATATTACTTCTTTACTTTCACCTTTAAATGGAAAATGAAAATTTAAAAGCATTGAAATGACCATGACCTTGACTGAAATTCCAGGTCAAAGGTCTACACGTTGCAAATGCCTAGATTTTAACTTTTAAAGATAGAAGGGTTTATATTAAGGTAGGACACATTTTTCCTCAAATTCAATTTTTCTGATTTTGTTCTAGACAGACATATATACGGTGAAAGAAATTCAACTGGACCCAGTCAAATATGGCCTTCCCCGGAAGAAGATTGTGAAATGCCCTTGTGGAGCTGATCTATTGCAATTTGTGTGTTATCCTCCCACTGCCTCCCTATGGGTGTGGTCAATAACCTGTACAACACCCTGGGGATCGGCTACTTCAGAATTGTCTCCTTCTGTGTGGAAAGAAAGGTGAGAGACTTTATATAATAGCTGGGTCTGCTAGCAGATTCAGTGAATGCAGTAGACTGTACTGAAATTATAAGCATGTAGTGTTTTATCAAGAATTAAATGTCTATTTCAACCTCTTGGAAAGGGGGAAAACTATATTTTAATGATATTTTTTAACAGATCAGTTCGCTGATTAAAGAGCTGTGTCATGAGTTAGATTTGTACCAGCGTAAATATCACCAGTTCAGTGTTAACATCACTTACAGTTGTCGACTTGCCCTCAGAATGTTCTTCGCAGCTAAAAAGTTCTACAGTGTCGTTAGGGATAATGTCAGCAGAAGGTACCATTCTAATTCACATTTTTGTCAAATTTCTGATAATTTATTTCATATAATTGTCCATTTTTAGTAATTCTTCTGTTTATAATGACATGGATGTGTTCAGATTTGATTTGATTTTGTCTTTCTTATGAGTAATTCTTCCGTTTATATTATGACAGGGATGTGTTCCGGTTGACCATTCATCAGTACCAGGACTGGTTTCTGGATGCTCTGGTGTTCTGGTTACAGACATTTAGAACCGAATGGACAACAACATAAACCCTCCTTACCTTGACAATAGAGAGAGCACAGATTACAAGGTAAAAAGTTGACAAGGATGATTTTAAGTATTATGTGTGTATAACTGGACCTATTCCATCTTCTCCACACAGTCCACTTACCCAGAAAATCCTCAAAAAACTACAGGTAGGGCACATTTTACCTCTATACAGGTAACAAATTGTTTAATATACATGATACTGGTATATACACTGTTTTGACTGACCACACGACACAGTTCATTTTTTTCTGTTCTTTTTAAATCAAACACCCTGGTGGATCGGCTACTTCACTCCTTCTGTGTGGAAAGAAAGGTGAGAGACTCTATCAGATAGGCGGGTCTGCTAGCAGATTCAGTGCAATTAGATGAACTCACTGTTTTGGCAAGACAATGTGGAAAAGGAACTACGTGATTAAAGAGCTGTGTCATGAGTTAGTTGCACAGGTACCAGGTAAATATCACCAGTCAGTGTTAACATAAATTGATGTTTCTGTTCTACAGTGTAAATGTCAGGACCACCAGTTTTTGTCAAATTTCTGAAATTTATTTCATATAATTGTCCAATAGTAATTCTGTTTTAATGACATGGATGTCATAGATTTGATATGATTTTGTTTTCTTAGGTGGATTTTGTTCTTGCTGCTATTTCATGACAGACATTTAACAGAAGAGAGTGACAAGGATGTAAGTATTATATCAGTAATACATATGTATATCCTATTCACTTCGGTTGCATATCTATATCTATTTACTGGTAACCTGTTGACCACTTATTTAATTTTTAAATCAAGACCCAGCTGAAATTCCAGTGTGATTGTTTTGGAATTATATAAGATCAAAAAGAACCTGATTCCAGTACGTTCCACTAATGATATTTAAGTAAGTAACTTCTGTAGTCTTTTGTGATGTTCTTTTGTTTTATTTTTCTGTTTATTTTTCAGCTTATTTGTGATGGAGCCAGAATGTATACAGACAAGATTCACGTAATGATGGAGAAGAGTAATTTTTATGACGATGGAGATGAACAATTTGATATCACAGAAAGGGTAGGTACTAGTATCTATATGTTGTATATATATGTAAGCAAAATGTACATAGAAGACATTGAAAAGAGTATTTTTGACTGAAATTTGAATAAAACTATTTGTAGCCAATTCCATCTTTATAAGCCAAGTGTATGATTCAGAAGAGGAGCAGATTATAACCCTTGGCTAACAAATATGGCCAATACCTTGTTCAAATACAATATTTAGAGTATATCTTTACTTTTATAGCTTTGCATTACTTTGAACAACATTGAGCATGTGCGACAGTACCTGAAGGAACTTCCTGTTCTGCTGGACTGGGAATCTGTCTGCATGCTTCTGTCCACCAAACATGAGAACGATGACATTGGTAACAAATCCAGCTCCACGCTCACTCGACTCATCACCTCAGCCGGACAGGAAATACTGCTCAAGTGTTCCCTCCTCATACGACAAATCGTGGAGAAAATGAAAGTAGACATGGCTAGATTTATGGGAATATTTACTCAGAAGACTCCTGAAAAAGCTTCAGTATGTACCCCCAAAACATTTTTTGAAATAGATGCTAAAGCATGTATATTTACTTATAGAATAGATATGTACAACAATTACAGTTAAACAAAGTTTATTTTTAGCACTGATATACTTGTATGATTAAAATACAACATATAACTTAAACACATAAAATTTCTTTTTAGTCCATTGATCAGCTGTTCCAATACTTGTCCACAAATTTACGTACCCTGAAGGAGCGACTGTTTGACAGCATGTATCCACACATCACAGAGGAACTGTGGAAGACCATTACAGAACTTATGGAGGAACAAGTGTTTATAGGGGTGAGGATCTACATGATGACTGACTTACAAGTACTTGATTTATAATCACTCATTTTAATTTACTTTTGTCAAGGATTTTTTAATACCAGTCTGTATTTATTCAGTGTTTTACTTTATTTTTTTCAGGAAAGACCTGAATATTACTCTCAAATGAAGCAGGTTAGTTTATGAAACATATATCCTAAGTTCCCAAAACTTGCTTTTCCTTTTAATTTTTGTAGATTATTACAGGAATAATAATTTAAGCAAAATATAATTTACATTTTTTTTTCAGTTTTTACGAGCCTTGACCTCTTACTTTGCCAAAGATGGCCTGGAAGAGAGCAAAATTCAGACAGAGCAATACAATGCATTAAAGGCCCGACTGGAATTGAGTGCTCTTAGTACAGAAGAACTTATGTTGGAGTATTTCAACAATCTTGCTGATGACATTGTAAATGTAAGAGAGATATTTATTATTTAAATAGTTTGATAAAAACATGTACAACAAACAATTTGAGATGAAATAGTCAGCATATTGTGGTATTGTAATATTTTTTTTAGAACATGTAATTTACTTGTCACTTCTCTCTGTAAAGCAGGAGGCATTAACATCTGATTTTCTGGGAAATCTTGCTGTGAAGGTGTCTTATATAGAGGAAACACGTGGAAATGTTACCATTTTTATTAAAGGTAAAATCAGAAAACACTGAACTTAATTGCTGAAATTCAGCTAAAATTAGGAATCAGAAATGACTTTTTTCTTTAAATGAATTTTTTTAATCTGACGCTAATGTCATTTTTCCTGACATGTTAGTGATTCGAGCCTCCGACCTTCCCGGATTGGACCACTCGGGTTTAAGTGACCCCTATGTTGTGGTCTCCCTTTATCCAAAGACAATGTTTGGCCACAACAAACCACAAAAGACCAAAGTTCTAGAGCAGACCCTTAATCCTGTGTTCAACACTACTTTTCAGTTGTACGTGATTCTTTTTATAGTATATTTAAAATAAGTACTTTTTAAAATATATCAGACTGAACATAAAAGGTTTGCATAATGTAATTGTTGAAGTTTTTATAATAGTAAGTGAATTAAAATTCCCAGTTGTTGAGTTGATGAATATCACTGGTAATAACAGACTTGTTTTTGTTGTACAGCCCTAATGTCCCCCGTGAGTACATGTCTGTGAGGGGGGCAGTCCTCCTGCTGAGTATTTTGGATCACGATAAGATAGGCTCCGATGATTTTGCTGGAGAAGTGGCCATCCATCTCTCCTCCATATCACCAATGGAGATGTCAACCACAGTGGATTCTAAACCTGCTATCATGCTGCCTATCAAACGACCAACAAGACAAACACAGGGACCTTACAAGGTAAAATTATTGTCTTCTCTCTTTTTTTCACCAACTCTAGTACTGCAGCTTATATTTAGGGAAATTTTACCTCTGTTTATTTTAATCATTTTTCCCTTCTCTTAAAAAAATGCTATATTCAATGGGCTGATTTACTTACAACACATACATTAAAAATGGTCAAACTCTGAATTTCATTTCAAAATTAAGCTAGATCTTTTTATTTGCATTTTTTCTATAGGGCTAATCTATCCCCTGATATAATTACACTCAGTAAAAGTCTTAATTTTTAAAATCTTTTTTTCTATTACTCTTAATCATGGTTTTTATTCACAAGAAATGGAAATGTTTACTTCTAAAATAAACGAATGAAATATCTTCACTTTTCTCTGTGTTATAGGTACTGGTGGAAAGAAGCAGCTGGGATAAAACAGCCAAGTTATTTATCACTGACCGGCGACGCTTCATTGAGAAACAGAGACAGCGCACAGATCTCAATTCCAGAATGTCTGGCTTCCTCTCGTTCTTCAGAGGAAAGAAATCCTAAATTTACGAGGAACTTCATTTGACTGTTTATGGTTTAAAATGCCATGTTGATGTGCCAAAAACATTAATTTTTGATGTTATTATACCCCCTGCTTGAAAAGCGGGAGGGTATATAGTGATCGGGATTTCCGTCCATCCGTCCGTCCGTCTGTTACGCTTTATCTCTTATCCGCAACTCCTCTTATACTACTGAGTGAAATTGAATGAAACTTTCACAGAATCTTCATTACATATTGCCATTGTGCACCTCCTATTTCACTTTTCTATTCGACACGTATTTTAGGTTTTCCAGAGCAAAACATGGACATTGCCATTTTTTGTTTACCTATGACGTCACGTAATAGAAGGTTCTGGATAACATTTGACGGGACGAGTTATTCCTCTTTACACATTACCGTAAAACAATATAAAGCAACACATCGACATTATGGGAGGCGGGGGGTATCATTTAGTGAGCTCATTGCTCACAGTACCTCTAGTTTGTTGTTGCAATACAATTGAATATTTATTTATGATAATAATCCTGTTAAGTTTTAAATAAATAATGAGATTTTGGCTTCTGTTTATTGACTTTATTAATTAAATGTAAACATTATATGCTCATGCATTACTTACATGTATTTATATAATGAAATGTCATTTTAAAATATTTTGCCAAGTAAAAAATTAGATAATTTACTTGGGAGATTCTTTAAAGTCTGAAACAATATTCAAACTATAGCTATTTGGGCCAGATGGACAGACGGCAGGCAGGACACGCAACAGAAGGATGGAAGAGGGTCATGACAAACTCTATATGCCCTGGCCATATTCAAGGGCATTAAAAACTAAACCAGTATAAAAATATATGGTAGTCCATTATTTAGTCCCTATATAATCTGTATGAATGTACATGTATATTGTTGGTATTCATTGAAGGATCGGTGTGCTTCCAGTGGCCATTCAGCCAATTATGGTGTCACAAACAACACCTCAAATAACACTCAAGAATGGTTGCAACAGCTGGAGTCAGCTGTGTATCTAAGAAAGGTAAACATTGGACACGCCTATGGTCAGATTTTTATCCAAATATTCTCTCACAGAATGGTCATACACACTACGAAAAGAAAACATTGAAGTTATAACTTGTAATCTAGTCATTTTTTGGTCATTCTGCAACTGACATTCATTAATAATAATAGTGTTGTCATGCAACCTTCAAAGTCCATATTAAAAAAATTAATTCCCTATTATGTTGATGGTCAACAAAAAAATTCAAAATATCTTCAATACTGCACAAAAATAAATGAAGTCCTTAGCAAAGACACCCGCATTTACCTTCACAAAACTGACATACTCATAGTAAAATGAACAGTGAATAAAAAGAAACTGTAAATTTACTTGTAACATCTTTATTTACACAAACTCTTTAATATAATAATGTCAAATTTAACTAAATTGTCCAATCACTTTTTCTCCCCAGACTCCACTTGAGGGACTGGGGTTTCTGATTCTTCCTCCTTTGGGCGAAAGTTTGGGAAACTCTCCCAGGGGGTGCTGTACTCGAACTTGCGGAACTCCTGGGCCATTTCTATAGGCTCAACCACCACACGCTGAACCTCGTCATCATACCGGAGCTAAAAAAAGACAAAATTCCAAGTCAATCAAAAAAAAAAAAAAGATTTATCATTATGATCATTAAGTTCTGTTTGACATTTAATCAGAAATAATTACATTTTCCAACATTATTCAATGTAACATAGGCCTGGTTTCCTAATTTTAAGATACATAGTTAAACTTTGATATCTCAAACACTGATATCCCATGTACATGTTTGGCCCTCTTTGATTATTTTTCTTTAATATAATACTGATACTGACCTCAGTGTAGCCAGTGAGAGGGAAATCTCTCCTGAATGGATGACCCTCAAACCCGTAATCAGTCAAGATTCTCCGCAGGTCTGGGTGATCATGGAAATAAACTCCAAACATGTCCCAGATCTGAAGAAGTCACACAGTGGTGATGAAAAGAAATAAGTTATGTAATAAATCAAATCCTACACTTTCTAAAGGATTAGGAGGGGAGTGACACCACCCCCATGACATGACTACCTGGTACTCACCTCCCTCTCATACCAGTTAGCTCCTGCAAAAACACTGCAGGCGCTGTCTATTCCAGTCAGCTCATCAGTGTATGTCAGGACACGAATACGGGAATTATATTTTATTGACAGCAAGTTGTATACTATCTGAAATGACAAATGCTAATGAAGAAGATGTTCTTTAACAAATTCTCTTTTAAGGACTAGAGCAAACAGCATTATAGCTATAAGTACATAGAGAGGTTATGTGAAGTATTTTGAATTGTATGTACATGTAACATTAACTTCAGTCAATGAACAAAACAACCAATGGTATGAAGGTATGTTTCAGGATATTTTTTAACAATCAAATGAAACATGTAAAGCTAGACTAAAGTTAGTACAGCTTATGATTTTTTTTCTGTAGATCATAAAATTTTACAGATACCTATTTTCATGAAATAGTAATTTACTCTATATTAGCAAGTTCAAAATTTCAGGGATTGTGGTTTTAGCTCTATATAAACTTGAGGAATAGTAATCTATGCAAGAATCAAATTTTTGTGAGCACACTGTCTCATGTTATAACGCTAAAAGAATTATCAGGAATAAAGTGATTTACAGTATATTGAAGCACCTACAAAAAACTTAAGTTCACTGTTAAAAAACTTTAAAAGAAGCCTGCAAGAGTGCTAAATTAGGTACATGTACTAAAGGATAGAACATTAAGCTTGATGCCCTATATGATTACCTCAAATCTATTTGCTCTAGTTGGTACATCCACACAGGCTATATCTACAATGTTGGTGAACTGTGAGTTGTGATGGTCCTTTAGGAAACTTAATGTGGGAACAATCCCCTCAGGGTGAATCAGAATTTCCAGCTCATCCCCCGACATCAGACGGACCGTCTGGACGTACTTAGAGAGACACTGACCCACATACTGACCAAAATCCTCCAGCTGCTTCTTACGCTCGGGGGCCACAGGCGCCCTCACAGTGGCTGAAGTATTAAAATGCTCTCAGTAAATATCAATATACACAGTTAAACCTTCTTATCTCTATCTCGATGGAACCCAGAAAAATAACTTCCGAGATATCAAAGGATTTGAGATTTTAAGTTTAAATAAAGAAGAAAGTGATTGGGATTCAAATATCCATGGTATCATAGATATCAGCGTTCAACATGATGAATACAGTAGTTATTCATGAGAAGATGCTACGAAGGCTAAAGTACTCGAGAGGAATCTTAGTATCTTATTGACAACATATCAGAACACCTGATTTCAGGGGACAACTACATTGTATTTGATTCAGAAAGGGGGTACTGGCATAAATTGGAAATAATCTGTTCTCTCCTTGAAAAAAAATGTTAATAAACAATCAAAATCACAACTGAAAAAATTAAATAATTTTTTCATGTCTGGTGCTCCAGGAAAATGTTAAAATCTTACGTTTTTTCTCTGTGCTTGTTGATTCAAATCTCCAGCACTGTGTGGCTATAGCAGGTACTGGCTTTGCTTGGTTTAGTACTGATAATGAAATTATCATGGTTATGCAACATTCAAATATGTATATCATTACTATAGAAAGTATGACTCATTACCATAGGCTTCGGAAACATTTTGAGAAAACAAGAGGCCCATGAGCCACAATGCACACCTGAACTATGACTTTTCTTGTACTTCATCAGCAGATTATTTTTCTCATACCATTTGAAACTTGATCATAGTACTCGTATCATACCCCTCATGATCACAATTTGAACAAAGAATGCTTCCATATAAATAATCATGAATATGGTATGATGTTGAAAATGTTTAAAAATACTTTTTTCTATATATTTCACTATTACTGTGGTTGTGTTAGATAAACGGCATTCTACTAGCTTGGGCTAGTGGGTTAACCCTTTAGCTCAATTGGTAGAGCACTGGACTGTCAAGCCAGAGCCCCGGAATCAACACCCAGCAGAGACAATAAAATGTCTCTGTAACATTACCATAGTGGTCTGTCCCTACCAACAGGGATCATGATTTGAAGTATTAGTTTGAACAGACTTGAAACAACTCAACAATGACAGAAAGCTTTCATAGACACAAAATGGTTTTTTGAAAGATTTTTAATTGAAGGTAATGACCTTTATTATCTCCCCTTGGAAGAGGGCATGATCCTTCTTTTTAATTTTATTAAATTATATCCCTTTCACTCAAAGTTTCAAAAGCTTGGGTGAAATTGGGCCCAGTGCTTTTGGAGAAAAAAAATGAAATTGATTTCATTACAAAAGCTAATGACGGCGACAATAACAAAGACAGACAACAGACAGATGTTGATCAGCTTGGGCTAAAGTGAGCTGAAAATTATAGAATAAATTCAATATTATTAATTGATTTGTTGATCAATCTTTCACGACCGAATTTTCTCTATTATATAATGGTCGAAACTTTATCATTAAATGACAATAATTACTTGCAAAAGGGGAAATGCAATATTTTAGTATGATTCACAGAATTTACTTGCCTGCGCCCTTTGCAATCTGCGAAATTGGACGAATAAATCGGCTCAATCGCAGAGCCATTTTTTCGTTCAATGTCAGACACTTGCTAAGTCGTTCTTTATATTCTGTTTTATAAATCTGTTCACCTATATTACGTGTGTTTTTGTAGCCAGGAAAAAGATTTTCAAAAGATGCATTTCATATTATGTTAATCAGAGGGATTATTTGATCGTTTTTTAAATCAGAAGTGTATAAATTACTTCACGAAATCTACGTACAAACTAACTATTGTAAAGTCACTTGACTGTTTGATCAAACGTATTCCTTGCTACAGATCATGAAGTTTCGACTATACTTAGATCAAACTTATTATTATCTTTGACAATTTCCATTTTTCGATATTTCCACTTGACAGTGACTCATTTTTATCATCAGACGCTTGTATATTTGTTTGATTTGAAAGCTTTGAAGGCAGTGTTTTCTGCAGCCCAGTTATGGCAGGTTATCCCAAAAATTCGAACCCATTTTTAACGGAAGAAGATGATGAGGATGATTGGAGATCCAACAGAGGAGGAAAGATTCAGGAACAGATATCTGCTTCTGAGGATAGACAGATCGATTCTACCAGGAGAATAATGCAAAGTATTCAAGATTCCGAACGAATGGGGGTGGCTACAGCAGAAGTAAGTAAAAATTGAACAAGAAGAGTCATTGTATTTTGATTTGGTGGGGATGGAGTTGTCAAAAAGTAAGAAAAAAAACAAAAAAACAAAAAAGTGGCATCAAAGGATCAAAAGATCTTCTTGTTTAATGCCAAAATTTGTATTAATATACTGATCCATACTCAATAAAGGCTCATTCTTCCGTTTTTTGTCAGTAAAGTAAAAAAGGCTCCTTCTCCTGATTGGTTGTATGTTCGTTCGCCCTCAAATTTGTTCGCCAATGACCCTGTTCGCCCTAGTTCCTGTTCATCCAGAGTACGCTTGCCCTAAAACTTGTTTGCACAGGGTCTGTTTTTAAAAATATTTTACTCATATAATATATATATACAAGTGTATATAAGTATTAGGCAAACCAGATATAGGGCAAACAAGATATTGGGCGAACAATATTTTCGGGCGAACAGAATCTGCTCGAACGGACTCCTGCGAACAGGTAGATCAGGCGACTCTTGTTGAAGATACTTCTAGTGATCCTTTTTATCTTACTACATTGCAAACACACAACAAATTCCTTTTTAGCTCACCTGAGCTGAAGGCTCAAGTGAGCTTTTCTGATCACATTTTGTCCGTCGTCCGTCGGTCTGTTCTTAAACTTTTCACATTTTCGACTTCTTCTCAAGAACCACTGGGCCAGTTTTGACCAAACTTGGTACAAAGCATCCTTGGGTGAAGGGGAATTTAAATTCTTAAAATAAAGGGCCAAGTCCCCTCACAAGGGGAGATATATATATAATACAAAAATAGGGTGGGGTCATTAAAAAATCTTCTTCTCAAGAACCACTGGGCCAGAACAAACTTATATGGAAGCATCCTGGTATAGTGTAGAATCTAAATTGTTCAAATCATGACCCCGGGGGAAGGGCGGGGCCACAATGGGGAATCAAAGTTTTACATAGAAATATATACCGGGGTAGGAAAAATCTTTAAAAAAATCTTCTTCTCAAGAACCACTGGGCCAGAAAATCTAAAACTTATATGGAAGCATCCTGGTATAGTGTGGATTCTTAATTGTTCAAATCATGACCCCGGGGGGAAGGGCAGGGCCACAATGGGGAATCAAAGTTTTACATAGGAATATATAGAACAAATCTTTAAAAATCTTCTCCTCAAGAACCACTGGGCCAGAAAAGCTGAAATTATAAAGCATCCTGGGTTAGTGTAGATTTTTGTTCAAATCATGACCCCTATTTGGGGAATCAAAGTTTTACATAGGAATATATAGGAAAAATCTTTGAAAATCTTCTTCTCAAGATACTGGGCCAGATAAAGCTGAAACTTATGTGGAAGCATCCTGGGGTATGTATATTCTATATTGTTCAAATCAAACCCCCAGGGGATTTCGGGGCCACAAGGGGAAAGTTTTACATAGAAATATATAGGAAAAATCTTTGAAAATCTTCTTCTCAAGAACCACTGGGCCAGAAATGCTAAAACTTATGTGGAAGCATCCTGGGGTAGTGTAGATTCTAAATTGTTCAAATCATGACCCCCGGGGGAAGGGCAGGGCCACAATGGGGAATCAGTCTTACATAGGAATATATAGGAAAAATCTTTGAAAATCTTCTCAAGAACCACTGGGCCAGAAAAGCTGAAACTTATGTGGAAGCATCCTGGGGTAGTGTAGATTTTAAATTGTTCAAATCATGACCTCTGGGGGAAGGGAGGGGCCACAATGGGGAATCAAAGTTTTACATAGAAATATATAGAAAAAATCTTTGAAAATCTTCTTAAGAACCACTGTGCCAGAAAAGTTGAAACTTATGTGCACATGGAAGGATCCTGGGGTAGTGTAGATTTCAAAATGTCTAAATTATGATCAGTGGGGTAGGGTGGGGATGCATTATGTATTACAAGGAGGAAATCTGGTAAAGAACAGAATGGTCAAAGCTTCTCAGGTGAGCGATGTGGCCCATGGGCCTCTTGTTTAAAAATGAGAACAGATATTTAATCTGAATGATGAAAGCATTAGATGTGGTGGTTTTTTTTAATGCAACTGACACCAAAGATGCATTAAGTTTGTCACTGTTGAACAGATTCTGCATATATTGACACTTGGTTTGACTTTAAAATTTTCCAGAAATTAAAATTCATATTGCATTTTGATATTCTCTCTCAAATTGGCTGTTACTAGAATAAGTGTTCACAGCTGCAAAGTTTAATGAGCAAATTTTAAGGGGTAGAATTTGTCAGCCTTTAGATTCAGTATCAAAGTTATCATTGTGACTGGTCCCATTCATATTTATATTACTAAAATCAAATTGACAAATTTCTTCTCCTAGTTGAATGTTACAAATTATGCTTATACATGTATCTGTGTTATGCCCCCAGTGGGACCATGATTGGAAAATAAACTCTATTCTGTTCTATTCTATAGAAAACACAATTATTTTTACTGACTAGAAAGATTTTTGGCAGGATGACATCTTACAGTAGCACACAGTTGCAGTCATCCCTTTATGTCTCTATTTTGTAGCTGGTTTCATTGTGAGTTTCAAACACTGACTGACTACGGTACATATATTATGTTTATATAGCTTTATTGATATTTTTAGGAACTTCTAAGACAGGGAGAGCAATTAGACAACATTGAAAGAAAAACAGATGAAATAAATGAAACAATGACTGTCACACAGAAACATTTAAATTCCATAAAAAGTGTGTTTGGTGGGGTGAAAAACTGGTGGACTTCCAAAAAGAAACCAGCTGAATCCAGTGTTCCAGAGGCAAAGCCAAGTCGTTTACAGGAAACTGTAGAAAAGCACAAGGCCCAGGACTGTCGGGGGTTTTATGAGGAGGATAATGATTTGGATGAGGATTTTATGAAAGGGGCAAGGACACAGTACATCAAACCTGTTACTCACAGTGCAAGGGAGGAACAAGTTAATGAAAACTTGGGTACAGGATTATGATTTTTTTAAATTCTTTATAAATTGTAAAAGAAAATTTTTTTTTTTTTGATAATTCATCATCTAACATGTACTAAGTAAACAGTGACAATGATGATTATACCTCGTTAAAACTTTTATTTGGCCATATAATACTACAAAGAAATTATTAAAAATTCTTTATATTGAAGTCTGTTACTGTATAACAATATTTAGTTTTGCATAATAAAATATAATAATAAATTGTAGATACTATAATTTTGTCCTTGATTTCAGGTCAGATCTCCGATGGTTTGACAGCATTAAAAGGTCTAGCACTGGGACTCGGTGATGAAATAGAGCGTCAGAACTCCCAGCTGGATCGTATGGGGCCTAAAGTGGACAAAGCCAACACCCTTCTGGAGGGCCAGAATAAACAAATGAGGAACATTCTCAGGAAGTGACCTTTGACCTCTGTTGATCAGAATATTGGATACTTGTCAAACACAACCAGTAAATTCTGTGCCAATTTATATCTTGTATTTTATAAGGAACAAAAAAGTGCAATGAAATATCCATTTTACTGTAACCGATTTGAGCTTTTATTCATTAGCATTGAAAATACATGTTTATTTTTACAAAATTCAACTGGACTGAACTCCTTTTCGTCTGTTAAACTTGATCTTCACATCTTCCTGAAATTCATAAATCTCATTTAAAATGTTGTCCCGTATTTTAATACTTCTGCTGAAGGGAATTCATACACCGGTAAAAATTATTGCAGTCTGTAAATCTCTATCCATTTTTTTGTTTACTGAACATTTACATTTTACATGCATTGTTAATACCCAGTATAAGAGCATGTTCCTATTTTACAGCATAATGCCTTATAGATGCAGTAATAAATTGCTTTTAAATGATTCTACTTGTAGGCTAATGAGATATGTTACAAACATGCAGATGTGTAAAAAAAAGATTCAATAATTGCAGCTAGGAGACTTTATTATTTGTGTGCTAGATATGGACTACCTGTGTTATTGTTGTATGTTATTTAACAGTGTGTGTAACAGTGTGTTGAATTTATATTGTCATGTCTGTATATGGGTGGGGACACAAAAGAGTACTGTATCGATAAGTATTCACTCCCAGTGAGTATAAAGATTTTATATGAACAGGAAATTGTCTATAGCTTATTTTAACACAAAAGTTTGTTATAACAGAGGATGATATGATAGAGGAATAAACTAGGATATGAAGTTCTGAAAGTAGTTTTGACAGTAAATCTTTGTAAATAAGAGGTTCTTTATGCATGTATATAAAACTTCATATATTTTTAAGCACATGTCTATCTGAAGGCATGTTTACATTATGTATTAACCAGTTATCAGCTTTCTCTTTACCTTTGTATAATTACAGCTTTAACCTCTGAATATATCCCACCACGTACATATAGTAATATTAATATATGTTCGCTACATAACTAGAGGGACTGTTAATGTTAAAAAAAGGAAGGGGGGCTTTATTGAATAACCAATAGCTGTGTCTTCAGTATTTCATTTTGTTACATTGTATTTGTTTTTTCTTTGTGTTTCTGAATTTATGTACAAATTTTGCATCATTCCAAATTAAATGCATTTGTCATTAAAATAAATCATTTACGTTGATTTCATTCTGGTTGTATTTTAAAAGTTTTTTTTATGATTAAAAGTAGATGTACATTACTCAAAGAGACCTTATGTAAGGAAAAAGAATAGTCCCCGATACTACATGTAAGTTGCAGAACGGTTATTCAATTTAGATAGTGAGACAATTTTTCCACTTAGTCTAACTGCAAAGGAAATTAATTCATCTGAAAACAAAATGTGAACGACATTTTTTGTAAAATTAAAACCACAGAGTAATGCCCACGTTTTATATGGCACGATTGATCAGTGTTGACATTTGCACGTGTATTAGCGTCACAGCTACCACCAACATTGCATGTTTAATCAAGGCTATCCGATGTCAGTTATTAAAACATGCCGTGTTATGTGTATTGAATGAAGGAGATGAAATATTGCGATAACCGCGAATAATAAGTTAATCCTAGGTTTTAGTTTGTGGGTATGCAGACATACGTCATATTACGCTGTGACCGTCCCCCACGGGCACCTGTCGACTGACTCACGGGTAAAAGTTCTCCGTTAACATTAGCACATAGATCTGTCATTAAATCGACATGATACCTTAGTGAGAGGAAGTTAGGTGTAAAAAATAAAATTAATGTGAGGGATTTATACCATGGTTGTGTGTCAAAAAGGAGTAATTTTTAATCAATTATGTAAGTATTATTTATAGTTTTTGTTTAATAAAAATCAAAAACATTCATCTTATCTTTGTAGCGTTGTTCAAAAATGAATAATTATCATAAGAAATTAAAATATTCAGAATCTGCCAAATGACTTGTCAGTGACACACCTTATAATCAAGTATAGAGGACACTGTGCCTTCAACAGAGTACATTGGTGGGCATACACCAAATGTGGTGACAGAAATTGTGTGTGTGTGTGTGTGGGGGGGGGGGGGGGGTACAGATTAACTGTGTGTGTTTTCAATTATTTTTAATGGGAATGTGTCAATTTATCACAGTCAGTTTATATTCAGTTATAAACATCAAAAGCGCACTTTAATGATTAATTTGTAATTTATTTTATTTACTTAACGCACCTTAAAATTCATGCTCTACAGGTATTCACTTTCAACTAAAAGGGAATTAAAAAATTGACTGCCTTGCATGAACAAACTCGTCTTCTGAGATTTTATCTTTAAAATCAACATTTTAATTCGAGACGCGGTAGCAACTAAGTTCACTTGTATATGTATACAAATAAGCAAGGCCCTAAAGTCTCTCCTCCACGGAATTGATATTTAAACATCAACCTTTCCCAAGTATATACGATAATTATTTATTTCAAAAGGGTTGTTGTATGCTTTTCACGGAATCTGAGGTGTGAAGTTCTTTTCTGCACACTTAATGTTATAAAGAAGTACAATGTTTGTAAAAGGAATAAATCTAGAAAACGCCAAAGCTGGACCCGATTACTGACATTGTAAGGAAATCTGGGTTTTTTTCTAGCTGAACAAAAGTGTAAAATTACAAGGAAAATTTAGTTCGATGGATAGGCAGTATAAAAGTTTTTCTAGGGATTGCGTATAAAGAAATTGTATTTGAATTGATGGAAATAAATACATTTTGGATGAAAAGCCAAGTGTTCGGATTTGGTATGTAGGTACGTTTTCTAAATTTTATGTAACTAAATCCTTCTTAAATAATTATTTTCAGTTTTAACCATTCACGAGTATTCAAATGTTGTAAGGATAGGTGATTGGAATACAGTTTTTCATTATCAACTAAGGTATAATTATATATCTTGGGAACTTTTAGTTTTTGATGATTCTTTGTTGTCGCTAAATCAGTAAACCGTTTCGTTCATAATGTACTTAGGCTCCCAATTAAACGTTCTAACTCTCATAACAGTACACCGGTACACAAGTTTGGGAGTACCTGCTTTCTCAGGGAACCAACCACAACCCCCGAGGGTCAGGAGTGAATTTACAAGGAGCTCTCGTCCCTGTAACTCGTTGACCCCCATCTCTCTATTTCTAAACTGTTTGAGAATATTTACCTTATATATAAGGAGGCAATAAATCATAAGCGTAATTAACGGAAACCAAGATTGGAATAGGTATAAAGCCACTTGAAAAGGCCAAAATATTTTAAGAACCATCATAAGTTTCTGTGTTTGATCCGGTTTCACACTTGAATTCATCGACTGTGCTCTTAAAGTCAAATATACAGGAAATTGTTCAATTTTTTTAAGAGTTAAAAACTTCTATATTTGTACAGATTTTCGCTTCGAAATCTGAAGAGAAGGACGTGAAAATGGATGGCAGGGTGAATTGATCCGTCGTGTATTTTCATTTTGAGGTAATTTTTACTTTTTACTTACTTCGGTCTCAGAAATAATGTAATAAATGTACAATTTTATTTATTTATTTTTTTGTTGTTATGTTTCTAATAAAAAAAAATTAAAAATAAATACATTGAAAGTATGTAAAATCTATAATTTATCGAATTTTAAATTTCTATATACCGGTAAAAGTATATGTTCAAACTTTACAATTTACATAATATACAAGTAATTCTCCATTTTGATTGAATTGAAATACTAAGAACTCTGAAAAAAAACTGGCATATCTATATAGGCTCTATCACTATGCATACGATTTCTTTTTATTCTTTTAAGAAAAATCACATTTTGCTTTCTATCAATTCATATGTCGGTGCAGAGTCCATTAACTATTGAAAAAAAAAGATTTCCATTTTATTGCCTTTTTATGTACATGTATACAGATCTGATGAAGAAAAAAGGTATTATTTCATAATAAAATTACAATGAATGGTGCGATTTTGTGATAAGTATTTAAATAGGACAAACATCACTTTTAGGAATATTTAAAAACATCCATTTTTAGTAGTAAAAAGTCAGCGTTAAAGCGCGACCATTCATAATCGAAAACATTTAATGTTTAAAGTCGGCAAAAACAGCCAAGCATATATTGAATTGATAATTTAAGGAATTAAAATGTTTCAATGGTTTCAATGCCGTAGGCACCAGACAAAAATTAAATCTCTAAGATAGTTTTTGTGTTAAATTGAAAATCGTGTCTTGATTTCCCAAGGACAGCGAAATACGCGATAAAAATGATTAGAGAAATTCTCTCTTCTCATTTGTATAGTAACTTAACACTATTCAGTTACATCGTATACGAGATGATCTGATATAGCTAATTTAATTACTTAGCTTCTACTGTATTGTGGTTTCTTTTATTGAAACGTGTTCGAATTTGGTTGTACATGTTACGTCAGACTCGAACACTCTCCAGGTGTTAGAGTGAAAGAAAGAGGTGAAGATACCGAACACTGATCGATTTCAAAATATCTGTAAACAATACAATTCTGTAAAGTGGGAATAAAGCACGGGCCCCTTGGAATTCCAGAGGTGGGGTCAGGTCTGGGAGGCGTTAGCATCCCCCATTGACCGGTCACTCCCGCACTAAGCCCATGTTTTTATCGGGTAGACTTATGGTAAGACACGTTTGCTTTTTGCACTTGAGTGCAAACACGATCTTTCAAAAGATTTTTCTTTAACCATGACTTTTGACATGCGTTTTGTTCATAAAGTACTTAGGCTCCACGGATTAATAAAATGTCGTGTACATTTTTTTCAATGTCACCCATTTACTCCTAAAGAGACAAACAAGTAACAAAAATTACGGCAAATCGAAATAATTATAAAGCTAATCAATTCTCAAAACGTCACGAGGTCAAATATCATAATACAATTTTAAAGACTTTGTCAAAAGTAATGCATATGTGAGTAAGAAAGCCTGGTCTCTTCTTGGGAAAAATATATCGATAAAGTTAAGATTTTTGATAAGTAGTTCCAAGTTTCTAAAAATACATTACCTGTTTCCAAATGATTTTTGACCTCATGATCTTGACATTGGAGTTTAACCTACTTTTCAAAAATATCAATATAACTTTATTTTTGTGATAGACAAATGGACGGACCAGTACCCATGTGCAAGAATTGTCTTTCTGAAGTTTTTTATTATATAATTACTAGTATATGGACGGATTTTACTGCTATTATATTATATATTTCCTTGATACACATTATACAATACAGAGAGGAACATACCATATAGTATTTCAAGTAAATTTCACAGCGAGTTTTTGTTAAAATGCGTGTTACAATTTCAATACTCGATAAAGATTTATTTATTCTAACTTAACCAATTGCATTTTTTTCAAGGCTAAAAAGAAAAACATGGCAAATATCACGGAGGGGTTTTCAAATCAAACTACGGTCACCATGAATACAACAACAATGGGGATGGAGGAGATAGAGGCCCGGATGTTGCTACACAAGATGAATGACGAGCTAGCGATGCGTTACTTGCCAGTTATTATGTACATGTTAATTCTTATGTTGATGGGGATTTTCGGAAACATTTTGGTGTGCTGTGTGTATTGCAGTAAACCCACAAAAACTTCCTCTCACTACTTTATTTTAAACCTCGCCGTCCTTGACCTTTTGACCTGTATCATTGGCATGCCCACTGAAGTAACGGACCTCCGATATCCCTATATGTTTTATGCTCCCGCAGCATGCAAGTTGCTACGATTTGTGGAATCAGTATCGATAATCGGTTCATCAATTACACTCATCGCTGTGGCGTTCGATCGATATTACAGAATTTGTAAACTTGGAAGACAAATATCGGTGAAAAAGTCAAAAATAATTTGTGTCATATCTGTCATTATCGGACTACTTTCATCTTGGCCAGCCTGTATTTTGTTTGGTGAGAAGACTATCGAGCTCGGGATACCTGGGATCAAAGGTGTCGACTGCTCCACTGATGATTCAGTTAGACACACGATTTATCCCACTCTTTATTATGGATTTCTCTTTCTTTTGTTTATTCTTTGTTTGGTATTTTTTACTGTTATATACGCAAAAATTGGTGCAGTGATCTGGAAGCGCAAGAAAGCCAGGATAGGTGAGCCTATTTCAGCAACGCCAAATGGTCGCGCTTTGAACGATTCGAACACTCCTTCAGATCAAATTTCCACTGATCCAATCAGCACAGAGATGTCTTCTGATCATGAGGGTTACCACGACAAACGTGCATCAAGTGGTTCTAAACACGCCTTTGGTAAAAGAAATTCTCGGAACAATGTGCGCGTTACTCGGACTACGGTGGTACTGTTTGCTGTGACTGTCGCTTACGTCATTAGCTTTCTGCCGTTCCTCATAGTCATGGTTGTCAGAAGTGTGGCAAAGAACTTTGAGGAAAATCTAAGTCCTGAGGCAGAGGTTGCCTACAAATTCAGCACCAAATCCTACTTCATTAACAATGCTATTAATCCTGTGATTTATAGTTTTCTTAACATCAACTTCCGAAAGGACATCAAAACCATTTTCAAAAAATGTTGTATTGCTTGTTGTGGATGTCGCAATAGATAATCAATGTTTCCCCCACTCCATATGCATACTTATTACCATAACGTGTTATTGTTTCTTTATGCTGCATAGAAAAAACATATTACTCTACAAAATGTGAATACATGTATACCCATGTTGTTTCTTCAAAATTCATTATATACCGGTACTTGAATGCGTATATAAAACATCATAGTGTAAAATCATGTGATATCATTGCAAGGTATCATAGATCACTGTTAATTTTATTTCATGCAAAGGATGTTGGTATCTAGGGCATGATTTTCTATAAAAATGTTAAGAAAATTAAAAGAATTTATTTTTTTTTTGTCAAAAACGCATGAAATGTTGCACAAAAAATAAAACATCAAGACATCTCTCCAATTCCATTTATAAATACACACGTACTTTTAAAAGATATGTTTTGCTGTGCCCTTTCTTAAAACTTTCTTATATAATGACAAACAAGAAAACGGAATCTGAATTTATTTTTCCTTTTCGACATACTACTACTAGTAGCTAGTACTAAAACTTTCTAGAAAGAGCCAAGTTTTACACAGTTGACATCATGAGTTGACGTCATTAGGAGTTATCTCTCTTACCACAGTATCAATGAACCTTAAAGAAAAAATGTTACATATTCACTGGGAATATTGAAGGTCATTAATCTTGATATTTTTTGGACAAACTGATTTTATTCAAACAGCTTTTTACCATTTGGTGCGTGGATTCATGTGAGCCTATCACAAACGTAAGATTAGTAATTACAGTATGGATATACATTCGAGTGTGCATTAGAAAACGAATGATTTTAATAAGTATGCGCGGATCTAGAGGGGGTGGAGGGTCTGGACACCCCCCCCCCCTGGAATTTGCAGAGATATTAAATTGATACACTAAACCAAGTTAAAAGTGACCTTGGACCCCTCCTAGAAATAGGAGCCCCCCCCCTTGAAAACGCAGACCTTTGTAAAGTTGGTATGAAAAGTAATAGCTATAAAGCATTAGAAGTCAAATGTCACGTTTGGGCGCAGGTGTAATTTTTTTATGTTTGTCAACAAATTTCTGAGTTGGATTTTATTTTTGACTGGGGTGGAACCCCCCCCCCCCCCGGAAAAAATTCCTGGATCCGCGCCTGATAAGCATGTCAATACCTATATTTAGACTATACGACTATTACCTAGTCTTGATTAAAAAGAAAAGGTTCCAACGTCTTTCATGACCACAGTTTTGTTCATTCCTAACAACTGATTACCCTGATTTTCACCAAGTAACTGTTTCAGCAAAAAAGAGGTGAGGAGCCTTTCCATAAAAAATTTTAATACTAAAAGGTTATGTTTGGAAAAGGGGTGTCTTTTTCAAACTGTTCTGTCTTGTGGACCCATGTATTTTTAACTACTTACAAATAAATGATGACTTTCCTTTATTCATGATGGGAAAAAAATCCAGACCCCTCCCCCTTCTTTTTAAAAAGATCATTTAACTTTTATATCATGTTACTTTAATAGTAAGTAAATGTTAGTAAATTATACACGTCGGTCCATAAAATAACTAAATTTAGTCACTATGATTTTATATTGTAAAATAGAGCAATTTAAAGGAACTTTTCAAAGAAATGTATGAACGTAAATGACACTTGACAAAACATGCATGTAGACCCTTTACACAACTGTATGTAAACAGTTTAGATTTACAGTGACAATAATACATGTATCACTGTTAAGATATATTTCCTTTTGATACTTGACATTGAATACACTTTCTTACCCACTTACAAACATATATAATATGTCCTTCCTCAATTAAACAGGCATTAAGAACCCTCTATATGGCAATGAAAAATACTTTTTGGACACTGAGAAACAAATAATGTATGAACTAGTAATGAAAATTAACTTAGATAAAACTGCATAGCTTATCAACAAGAAAATGTAGAAAAGACCTCTCTTTTCTCACTGATAAACATAGTCACACCCTGGAACCAAAATCACACCTTGTTATATACTGTAAAATCACATATTTTCAAGGGGTAAAATTTTCGTGGTTTGAGGAAAATATATTGGTTCATGGGGATTTGATTTCGTGGTTGAAGAATTGTTCAGTAGTAATATATGTGAAAAATTGCATTTCGTGGTGGACATAAATTTGTGGGCCAAATCAAACCTTGAAAACAACCAAAATTAAACCCCCACGAAAATTAAAGATTTCACAGTATAAGGTATTTCACCTAGGAATGTTTTTTTTTCTATGTTAAAGCCATAATTCTTCTCCGTGGAAATATGTGGTATGTTTTTACTGCATCCTTCATCCCTTTTGAATAAATGGTCATATATGAATAATAAGATGTATCAGGTATTCATAAACTGAAAAGACTTGTACTCTCATATAGTGTAAAGTGAAAAATAACAAAACATATTTTACTTAAAGTATACAATTCTTATAAAATACAGTTGTCACAATATAAAATAAAAACTGTATTACAAATATGATAAAACATTGAACATTGATCAATATTGGCCTATGCTGTTCCAGTCACAAGTATGTAAGTTGCAAAGTCTGCCTCATCTTATAAATTCATCACTTATTGAGAGCAACACTTCTATTTCTAATTACAAAAATTTTAATTTGTAGCAAAATTTAGCATAAATTTAAGGGCAATCTACAAAATACTATTTTTTTGCAGAACACATTTATGATCAATAATTTTACAAAGATATCACTTTTGATAAATACCATCCTCGTAATGGCAGGGGTCCTGACTCAACATGTTGCCGTGGAACCCTGGACAACATCAATAAATAATTCAGGAACTGGCTGTAGCCACAGCTTTCAGAAAAATTACAAATCTTGATTGCTTTTCTTATCTCTCAGCTAAGGACATTAAGCCATTCTACGATAAACAACTTGTAACACATGCATTTGAGGTGTCAACTGAATCTTTTCTGTTACATTATCTAACTAATTATGAAAGCTTTAATTTGATTGGTGCTTCTCAATGGGAGAAGCAAGCCCTAATTTATCTAATGAAATTCGCCAGGGGTTCCAAGGCAAAGTGTTAACTCAGGACTCCTAGCATTGTGAGGATGCATGAATAGAAAACTCATTCATTTATATCATGGATTCTTTATCCAATTACAAGGAAAAACTCTCTTCTGATGAACTAAGACCTCTAACATATGACTTCTGACACATGACCTCTGACCCACTCAGTGTGTCAGCTGCTCTTCTTTGGTTGTGAACTTTCACCTGACGCTCCCTCTGCCTCTGTGACTTTGTCAATAGATTTTAACACTTGAGACATGATTCGTAAATTCTCCACTCCTGACAACATCTGCCTGTAAAAATAAAAATATGTGAATTAAAATAAGTCAAACTGTAAGAAAATTACTGCGGAACTTAGTTTTCATGCTCTTTTTTCACTTTTCAGACTCTGAGAGTTGAATTAAATTTATCTATCATCTTGGTCTAATGATGCGTGAACTAGAATATTCTCATGTTCCAAGGAGTTTGAGAGATTAAAAGGGGAAAGAAATCTGTAATTTTCAGGGCTGATCATTATAATTCTATTGCCTAATATGATTCCTGGAAATTTCAATGTTGAAAACTCAATGACATTTGTATTTTACTGGTAACTGATTTCAAACAACAATGCACTGAACAATTTGTTATAAACCATTTTCTTATTTTCCAAATTAACAGTGAAAATTGAGTTATGTCCCTTTTTATATATGCTAGCAGATAGATGTTTTTATTAGAACACAGTATACTACTTTTAAAAGAAAACTTTTGAATTAACTCTTTATAAAAATGTTTGGAATATCATTAACAAATCTTGACTAACTATTAATTATCTTCCCTTGATAGAGGAAATAGCTTTTCATTTGAACAGAGATGAACTTTGTCCACACAAGGATGCTTTGCAGCATTTGATTGAAACTGTTCTAAAGGTTCTTGACAAGAAGTCTAAAACATGAAAAGTTGACAGACAGACTAAAAAACAAACAAATGGAACTCTGATAAAATGCAATCAGAAAGATCTACTGGAGCTTTCAGCTAGGAGTGAAATGGTTCACCACGGTATCTATTCAACGCAGTAATTTTTCTCGTTTCGATACACGGTACAAAATCTCTATTTTCAATTCAGTTCGTTTTTCAGTCGGGATCGTTATTCAGTTGGGTTTGGCATAAGGTATAAACATGCTCCTCCATATGACTAGTTCAAAATTGTAAATTTTTGTGGACTTACAGTTTGTAAAATAATTTTCAAGAGTCAAATCAATTAAATTGATTTCTTCTTTCCATTGGCCATAAATTATTTGACTAGATTAATTAAAAGGAAGCTTAAAACAACAGTTGAACTTTTTACCTTTCATCAAAATGTATCGTATCGAAAATAACCAAACTGAGACCAAATTTTACGGTACGTATTGAACCGTGGAGGAGGTGTATCATTTCACCCCTACTTTCAGCTCATGTGAGCTAAAAATTTATATCAAACTCACTTAAGATTTTGTTCTGCAGTTGATACAACAGAAACTAACTGCTGAGAAACATAAGTTGTCCGTTCCCTTAGATCCGCCAATCCTTTGTCTCCGGACTTAAGTAACTCATTCTCATTCTCCAGGAATGTCACACGTTTCTGCAATAAACAAACTTACATGTATAATAACTACGTCCACAAGTATGAAAAGCAGGTTCTGTGCAATCAATTTAAGTCTGAAAATTTACTGAATGCTGGAATAAAATACTTGACTTGTTCTGATTTTGTAAAATTACAATTCTTTCTGCGATCAATTTTTGAAGGAGAAAATACTAGTTTATAGTGGGGATTTAATTGTGTGGACAAAAAATTCTTGAGCACTTTTATCTATGAAATGATACATTGTGTGGTGGAAATGAATTCAAGGGATTCTTCATACCTTGAAACAATGACATGTTAACTTCAACAAAATTAAGTCATTTAACAATACTTCTTTCATTTTTTCTTCATATGCATTTTACAAGGATGAAAACTGATACCTGTAACACAGCAACCTGATTTTCTGCTGCAACTGCTCTGTTCTGAAAAAAGAAATTAAAGTACACATAAATTCAAATCTTAAATATTTTTTAAACAAACTGTTAAGAAAAAGAATTCACTACAGCTTACAAATTAACAACCCCACTTTCTTATTTATTTTTAAACTCTCCTTTTGCAATTTTGTCAAAATGGGCTCAGTTAAAGATATATCCTTGGTTACAAGTCATGAAATATGGACATCCAGTGAATTATTGATCTAACATAAATTTACACTTTAAGCTAGTAACCTTGAACTTGCCACAATTACTTTGAGTCAAGGCTATTTTATACTTTAAGCTCACAAATAATCTTTAATTTGAAGTTTCAAAATCCCAACAAAAAAGTTTTATATTATTTGATGCTTTTGTATTTCAATGGTGAAAGTGGGTATCCTATCTGAGCCACACATCTACCGGTACTTTTTTTATACCTCACGGTAGTCAGCTGAACTAAAGCAATCTAAAGACTTGTGAAATAGCTGAAGAGCTTCTCACTGGAGGTAAGAATTATTGTTGAGGGGACCTAGAACTACTTTCTGTTGAGGTGAATTGGAACTACTTACTGTAGAGGTGAGTAAATTGGCCTCCACTTCCTCAAGCATCTTCTCCATGGCTGCTGTGTCTTCTGCCTCCTTCTTTTGAGCTGCTTCCATTTCTTTTTTCAACTTATTGCACCTACAATTTACCATATTTTAGAACCATTTTTTGATCAAGTAAAACATGATTAAAGCAAAAACGTGTGCATATATACTTGCATTGCATATCTGTTTTAACTGAAATATAACTAGAGATACTGTGACAACAGAGCTCTCAAAATTATACTTCTCCTCCCGTATGTGCATAAAAGCAAAGTCCTTTTTATTTGCTATGAGAAACCCCAAATACATGTATCTATCCCATCAAAAAAAATAGAAAAGCTATGTAATAAAAATTCTCGCTAAATTTTATTAAATGGCATAGTAGGAGTTTTGGATAAGAGATTGGTTCCCCCGGTGTTATAGAAAGAATAGCAGTGTCCAGGTTTTACTATGAGAAACCCGTTACATCACAGGCACCAAACTTGCCTGAATTTTTTACCTCCTAGTAAATATCAATCTTTAGTAAATACTAGGGGAAAAAATTCAAGCCAGTTTGGTGCCTGTGGTAAATCATAACCATAATTTCAATCCTAAATGAAGTGCTTTACCTTTTAGTTTCCATAACAGCTCTATTTCTGGCCTCCTCCAATTGTCGTTGCAATGATTCATTTTCTGCTTTCAACTGTGAATAAAAAATGAATTTATGCAAAACATTTCAAAATCTTTCACATTAGGAAAAAATATATAAAGTCATCAATTTTTTCATAACTTACTCTTTCATTTTCCTCCTCCCCATTTGATGGTGCTCTAAGTGAGCCATTCAGTTGAGAGTGGAGAGGCCTAGGTAAGGAAATCTCATTACTTTGGGCATTGTCTGTATTTTTGAGTATGCCATCTGTAATAAAGTCTGGAAGACTCGTGGGAACTTGAGGACGATTAAGCACAAAATCTTCCTCATCAGTATTGTCACGATTCACTTCACCAATTCCAGAAACTAGGTCACTTGCACTATTGTTAGGCGTAAACACACCCCTGGCCCTTAAGCTGTCTGATGATAAATTTCTGGAGTCACTATTTCTCACCTCAAATTGTTCATTAAATGAATTTGAATGCCCTCTCTGAGTTGATTCATTTGGAAATCCTAAATCAGGGAGAGGGAAATCTAAATTAGGAGGAAACTTGGCTGCTGCGGGACTGTCCTGGAAATGATCCTGGACAAAATCGGGGAGATCTGTGGCAAAGTCTGGAGTATTTTGACTGGTCCGCTGGGAATGACAGACTCGGTCATTTCTGTCCTTTGGTTTGCTTCCTGTTCCGGAGGATTCCAAAAACTTTTTGAAGGAAAAAGGATTTTCATCTTGTTTCTTCTTCTTCTTTGAATCTTTTGAAGTCTCTTTCAAAGAAAGGAAATTCATATTTAATAACATTGAACAGAATAAATAATTCGAGTAGAATTATTTAGTATCCATGATATACCTGGTTCTTGATCAACCAGAAACCTGACAATAATAGAATATTTTTTTCAAATAAATTAGCATGCAAGAAATATCTGTCAGTTTTGCAACCTTCCTTTATTTGCAAATGTTTTTTAATACAAACAGTTCTGAAGGATTTTTCCTCATTTTCCAACAGGTCCAGTCCAAAGACTATTTCTACCTATGTAGCTATTAATAGATACGTAGGTATTTAAACCTACCCAAAGTAGCTAATTTTACCTACTTTTTGTATTATCTGCATTTTGTTGCCAAAAGACTGAACGGCGCAACATGGTGAATACCATATTAATTTTATACAGTCACACTAATGACGAATACGACAGAATTTTGGCCAAAAAATGATTACTTCCTGAATTGGCAATTTTATATTAGTTTCTATGCAAAATTGATAATATACGAAGTAATCATTTTTTGGTCAAAGAACTATATGCGGTATTAACCAACATTTGCCCCCCAAAATCAAACTTTGATGGATTAATATTTAATTAAGTCCTTAAACAGGGGAGTATATGCTGACTTAAAAGCACTGAATAATTTCAGAAGTAATGACGTCATATGTACGTAATGACGTCACAAATATGACGTAAATTTCAGTTTTTTATGAATTTTGCAGAAAAATGTACATATTTCGTCATATTTTAAAAAAAGTACCGAGCGCATGTGTGTTCAGGATAAATATTTTGATATAATGTGTAGAATGATAATATCAATGAAATATGTCAATATTGTTCCTGAACACACATGCGCTCTATAAATTTTAAAGCTTAAATTGTTGAAATTTTGTCCATTTTGTCCTCTTTCTGAAAAAGGATATAAAATCGGACTAGTTTGTGACGTCATAAAAACAGAAATTGTGAATACACTGCTCTGTGGAACTATAATATTTTCTGTTAACTTATATTTCTCGTACAATTTATTGAATTCAGCACATTTCAGGAAGTTTTCAAAATTTGACTTTTGTGGGGGCAAACATATGCAATATACCGCATATAGTTCTTTTTGTCATAATCCATCATCAGTGTGACAGTTTCAAGAAATTTTGTGTTCACCATGTTGCGCCGTTCCTGCGTTTGGCCACAAAATGCAAGTAAAGCAGAAAGTAGGTAAAAATAGCTACTTTGGGTAGGTTTAAATACCTTTGTAGCTATTAATAGCTACGTAGGTAGAAATAGTCTTTGGCCTGGACCTGTCAAACATTAATTATCAGTGTTATGATGCCACTGATGGATTTCAAACTGAAAAATGGAAATAAAAGTTGTCACAAATGATTATCTTTTTCAATCTTAACATCATTACGAATATCATTTTACCACTGTGCATCTAGTGCTAGCTTATTGAAATCAATCATATAACTGTTTTTATATGTAATTTAATTAATGGCCTGAGTCCTGATGAAATCGTAAATTTTACAATGATCAAAGGTGAACAAACACATGATCTATACCTTTTGTTTGAGTTAAAGTTTCTTGCTTGGATTCCGCTTCATCTTCACTGCTTTGTACAACATGCTTGTCTTTCGATTTTACAAACTTTTTGAAAGAAAATGGGTTGTTTTCTTCTTCCCCACCTTCTGCCATTGGAGAGAATAAAGAATTTTCTGTATAACGATCCCGATGCATAAAACTTTTTTTTTTCACAGGGGCTGGCGCGTAAAGAATATCATCACATATGATTTTTATGCGCCCGAATTTTTTCGGGGCGCATATTGTTTTTGTCCTGTCTGTTTGTCTGTTTGTCTATTTGTCTATTTGTCTGTTTATCTGTTTGTCTGTTTGTCTGTCTGTCTGTTGTCAACTTTAACCTTCGCCAAAACTTTTAAACCGTAAGAGATAGAGACCTCATATTTGGTATGCATACTCCTCTAATAAAGTCCTTTCAAATGACCCCAAAGTCAATGACCTTGTGACCTTGACTGTGACCTATATGCTAAAAATAGCTTTTTCCACTGTTTGTCATAACTTTTGAACAATAAGAGATAGAGACTTCTTTGGTATGCATACTCCACTAATAAAGTCCTTTCAAATGACACCAAGGTCAATGACCTTGTGACCTTGTCTGTGACCTATATGCTAAAAATAGCTTTTTCCACTGTCTGTCATAACTTTTTAACCATAGGAGATAGGGACTTCATTTTTGAAATGCAATCCACTAATAAAGTCTTTTCAATGTAATTTAATTAAGGTCAATGATCTTGTGACCTTGACTGTGACCTATATGCTAAAAATAGGTTTTTACACTTTTTGCCATAACTTTTGAACCATAGGAGACAGGGACTTCATATTAAGGATGCATACTCCACCGATTAAGTGCTTTCAAATGACACCATGGTCAATGACCTTATGACCTTGACTGTGACCAATATGCTAAAAATAGATTTTTTTTTAACTTTGTTGCCGCCGGGCGCATAGTGTTTCACAAACACATCTTGTTTCCTTATAAATTATAATATAAATGAAATTTAACAAAAGTGCTTTTGGGAGAGGAGGAGGAGGTGAACTGCAGGGGGAGGGTATGAAAAAAAGTGGCAAAATACTTTTATTTTCCGAGCTAGGGGAGAGAATGATATATGTAGAATTATCAAAATGATTTTATTTCACGACACACTCCATACATAAAAATCTCCAGTAGAGGCAATGTTCGGAAAAGTACAATGTCCTATCAGTACTTATATGTACATCAATTTTTACTATCTCTATCTTTTTTTCTTCTTATAGAAAATGGTCTAATAAAATTAGTAGAGAACTTATCCTATATGTATATGAACGTTAACGTGCAAAAAAGTATCAAGGATATCAAAAATTTTGCACGTTCAACAGTACTGCATTTGCACAAAGGACTGGATCTTCCTTTCATGCCTACCCTTTGAATTGTTTGAAGCCATGCAAACGGGGATGTGTTGGGTGCAAGTTCCACACCCCTTTATATCTAAAACCACTGAAAAAATGTTTGAAACATAATAGAATTGTTTAAATTATTTATCCGTTTAAATTAATATTACTTTATTTTGATTCCAAGAATGAATCAAATCATGTTCAAATTTTTTTTTTCGACTTCAAGGAGTGTCAGGATGCCCCTCTCCCATCCACTCCCCCCCCCCCCCTTATTTTTTTTTTTAGAAATCTGGCGACGCCCCTAATTATCTTATTAGAAATCTTAAAAACTCCTGTAGCAGATTAACGTTTTCTTTCCAAATGAATAATCAAAATAAAACAAAACCTATACACATCCCAATAAATAATGAAACAAAATAAAATCAACAATCTGAGACGGAACGAAAATCAAGATTCCAATTTCATGCCAATTATTGAAATTTTATATGGAGAACGATTTACTCATCTATATGCATCTGTATTTCTTAACGAAGAAAAATGGAGTTATTCAATTTTTTTCAGGTATTTTCGTGTTTTTGAAAAGACGAATTTTCTTCCTTTGCCGAAAGGCGGGATGGGACAACTGAGGGAGGGGAAGGGGTAATATCACGAAAAACAGAATTGGTGAGGTCCAAGAGATCAGTCAAAAGAAACTTAATTTTACATATGTATTTGAAATATATAAATCATTGCAATCTCATAATAAGTCAAATAAACTATAGAATTATAAACATAAAATTCCATATACACATCTTCGCAAGCCAGGGGTTTCCGTTCCGAAATTTACTTTTTCAACATTCAACACAAGAGAATTTCAAAAGTTTTGGAAGATTTAAGGAAACATCAACCCCCCTAAATTTTGCAACACCCTATACTGGATTGAACAGACTCACCCTGTATCTTTAGGTAAACAAAACATTCGTAGAATCTGATAATGACATCGCGGAATCTGGAACACAAAACTCTCAGAGTGGAGTGACGGTAAGAATTTATTCCTACATTAACGTGTCTTTAATATTTGTACTAAGTTCTACTGTACACAAGTGATATATTCTACATGTAGCTTGAAGGAAGAATAGATACATGTACTGTAAGTATTTGTGTGAGTAGTTGCAACTCTATTTAATTTTTTTTAAAAACTTGAGAAGTTCACTAACTAGGTCAAGTGTTATTCGTTGAAGATTACCAGCAGTAATCCAAGATTGGTGATGGAAATTTTGGTAACAGCTTGCGAAAATGCAAAATGGTGATTTCTTTAATGGAAATGATCAACATTAAGGGGAAATATTATTTAATTACTAGTATATTAAAACATTAAGGGTATTTTTATTTTATTTAAAGTTACCCTATATATGCATTAAAAGAAGATTAAGTTATATTATCAAATGAGATACATGTATGAATTTAAAAGGTTCTGAAATAAAGTGTTATGCTTATCTATTTCTCTTGTCATATGAATTTGATTTAATCAATAAATTGAGTTAATTAATTGATATACATGTATCTTTCAAAAGCACATTTTGGAATAAAATATTTTCATACTCAATGCACCTTGTTCGTGAATTTCTGTAAAATTCATTCTCTCTCTCTTTCTCTCTCAATCTCTGCATGTGCGTGGAGTACAATTATGTACTTTTGTAGTTTTTTTTTTATGAAAATAAATAGAAACATATATCACTTCTATAATCTTTTAATCTCCTTTACTTGCTAAGATTGTTTTCAGAGGAAGATGCATTTTAACAAACAAAAATGCTTTTAATAATATGTACATCTAATTTCCCTCATAAGTTGAGATAAGATTAGAAGGAGGGGCTATACCTGGATGTGTTGAAGGTTCTAATTGACCAATCTCCTCTACTGTCTACAAGTTCAAGAACCCTCTCAGCCATTTGAATGAGTCGAAGCATAAACAGGGCCTTGTTTTTAGAATGATAGCAAATTAAACGTTACCTTTGATGTCTATGTTCATTATGGATAAAAACAGGGTTGGTAGAACAGAACATGCTGATGAGAACATTTACATGATCTAGAAAGATTTACATAGGCAAGCTTATTATGGGTGCTGCAAAGTCTACAAAGGCATGCTCACAAGACAGGAATCAAAACTTGTAATTAATGATGACGCGAGGAGGAACTGCACGTGCAACGTGTTAAAGCTTGGTTATCTTTTTACGCAAACCTGCATGACACACACTATAACGATGTTTCACTTGGCGTTGAGAGTCAGAAGGTCTATATTATATATCTTCACAATATTTCCTTCAAATCTTCCCTGTTTCAATTTACTTAGATCATAAAAACTAAAATAAAAAATTGATAAATTACCTTCAATATGCGAAACGAGAATTTACAATAGAGTAAATATATTTATATCAAACTTCTTAAACGTGTATTTTTCTGCCGGAAAGTAAATAAAACAAATGCATCGTCACTTATCTGAAGCACATAAAAAAACCAGAAATATTCAGTTAGACCTCTCTCGTATATGATTTCATTTCTGGTGACTCTTTATTCCTCTTGATGACATTGATCATTGAAATCACAGTTAGGAAATATGTATCTGAAATGTCTCCGGGGGTAAAGGAGGGGCGTCTGGATCTCCGAAATGATGAGAGTTATTGGGATTTCCGAATAAAGAAGTTGGGGGGATAAGGCGGGTGAAGTGCCTATAGTGCGACAGATAAGAAGTGAAAATTTTAATCTCAATGAAATCCAAATTTTATTTGATATTTCATCTAAAATTAAAGTATTCTTTATGTAAAATCTCTACAATTTACAAAAATCTCACGAAAACAGAAAATATTTGCCCATGAAAATGCTCACACACACTAAAAAGAACAAAAACGATCATATTCTCATACTTTAACAAAATTTTTCAATATGAGTGGGTCTTCGCTCCATTTTTTTGAAAGATGATCCTAAAAGTTTGCAATAAAATACACATTTTTTGGTTTACAAAAACATGGAGCGAAGACCCACTATACCTTAAAAGTACACTTTTATGACACAACATTCGCATCTTTCCGAGAAATACTTCAAGTCCATTAAGTCGCGGGTCATATCAAAAACATGATTTAAATGCCCAAAATCGTCATGAGTGATGTAGCAAAGTGATTAACGCATTAGTCTCAAAGCATTATGTTATTGTTACGTCGGAATTTTATTACTAGGGTTCGAATCCCATGAACACCATCTATTTATTTTATGAAAGTACGAGATTGTGTTCTCTCAAAAAAGTTTTTTTTCCTCATAACTTCAAAAATTTCAATAATTAGAAGTTAATGGAAATACTCAATTCACATACTGAATATGATTTCTTAATATCGGACGTTATAGACATTCTGCCCGCTTTGTTCCTCCATCTTCTTAAATCTACCCTATAGGAAACAAGGATTCCCACGTAAGAATGAAGAGTCAAATCTACATAATAGGAAAGTGGTTTGTCCATGTGCATTGCTTAAAATTCTCCCCTCCCCCTTTCAAAAAAATTTGAATCCACCACTGTTTTTATGGCGTACACGCAAGTCCTTGAAACTAAATGATATAGACAGCTGATAGAAATGTCAGCGCAGTCCGACACAGTGCGCAAATACATGCAAGAATTATTCGATGAACCAGATTTATATCTTATTTGCAGAGCAGAGTCAGCTTGTGTCAATTGTATGTGCTGCCAAACCTCAATGGTGTTACCGCTGAAAAAGGCATCTGAAAAATTTTCGATTCGATTTAGTTATTTTCCTGACTGTTTTGGCTTGTCCACATCAGATTCTATCCCAGATGTCTCTATTGCAATACTAGTACATAGCTACTGATGAATACAAATAGGTTAAGTTACTGTTGACCACTATTTTACCAGACAGTGGACAAACTACTATCATGATGTAAATTTTGGATTTACCTTCCCCAAATAAATTCAAAATTTACTGCATGATACTACGTCAGTATATTGTATAATTTTTTTTTTTATTCTTTATGTTAGGTTCCCTTGGATTCTGCATGTAACGAGAGAGAGGCCATATAAATCATGAAGTGAATAAAGATGGATAGAGGAGCGCATGGAAAAGAGTTGGAGATAAGACCCAAACGGGCACCTGTAAGTGTAAAATACTCAAATGCAGCGTAAACCAAAAAATACCTAAACCGGGACAGGTTATAACCTGAACGTACATCTGTAAGTCTCACTACAGAAATGACGACAGCTGAGAGATTCCTGGGCGTTGCAGGATATTTCTCAGCGATTTTTGAACAGACGTCCAGTCATCCATTCCATGATCTCTCAGGGATGTCCAGTTTTCAAGGTCTACAAGTTTTGACTATATCCAAACCGTTTCTCAACGATTGTAAGGCTAAGCAGAGGGAATTCCAAAAGATTGCTTATTGGTCTCTTGGATCTCCCACTAATCTCTCAGAGGAAAATGCAGTGTTTAGCAGCTTTAGGTGAGAGAAGTCATAGAGATCATCAAGAGATCGCAAATCGAGAGATTTTTTAATTGAAAAATTCAAATTTTTGTAGAGGACAGTATATTGAAGACTTCAATAGAGATCCAGGAGAGTTCAACGGCTGTTTGAGGCATCACTGAGAGATCAGTGGAATGTTTTGGAGCTGTTGTGACATTTCAGAGAAACTGCCGATCTCTCTGTAATATCACCAATATCTCTTTCAAAGCATAGCAAATTCATAATGATTTCCAAATGAACTGTTCAAGGTCGTAAGAGATCGTTGAGAGATCGGACGAATTTTAAATCAAAGGTTTCTCAACAATCATCTAAAATCGCATGTGCCACTCACTGTTGAAAGCACCTTTGAAAATTGTGAAAGTTACGTTAATAATTTTGCAGTTTTGATATGTTTTAAATTAAGGAAATGGTTTCAATTTAGTTAAATATGATCATTTGTGCATTTTAGATGTTGTATGGGGAAATTGCTAAACGAAAAGCGTCCAAACACGACCTTACAAAGGAAAAGGTTCAAGGTTTGATTTTTCGGCTTTTTGAAAATTTTATTTAGATCTAAATCAAAAGGGGTTGCTTAGTTGGAAAAATATAGGTAACGTACATTTCTTTCTTATCTCTACGTTAATTTTATTCCGTTATTTTAAAAAGTTGCGTTGTTCATTTCATTTACATCAGAGTTGTTTGATGCGTTCACGATGTTCGATAAGAATGGAGAACAAAACTATCACGGCGGATGAATCTTTGTGTTTTCTCTTAATGTGGTTGAAATAAAATTAAGCGACAGGGAGCTTCAGTAAAAATTATTTATTATCACAAAGAAAATGTATTTATTGTTATGCCGACAGAAAAATATATGTTTTTCTTGATTTTTAGGTTACATCAATCACTTTAATATAGGTGATTTATAGTTGCCACCTATTTTTGTCTATCGCTTGAATTTGGAACTCCTTAAATACCCTTTCAGACCGATAATTATATGAATTCTTATTCATTGTTATATGACTATTTATAATGTCTCTTTAGAAATTACATCAGTGGTATTTCTTTTAAATGAAAATGCATGCGCTTATTATTCCTTATATTGAGAAGCGGAACCATTGACTTCGATGAATTTCTGAAGATTTTTGCTGGTAAACTCTCCATCGACCCGGAGAAAGAACTACACGAGGTGTTTCAGGTCTTTGATGGGAATAAGGATGGATTTATCTCCCCGGATGAACTCTTTAGTATACTCTCTAAATTGGGGGAACCCACATCAAAGGTAAGGGGATGGGGATGTGGTTGGGTTAAGATGGTAGCGGAATTCTTTCAGATTTTTCTTACATGGAATCTCTCTCTCTCTCTCTCTCTCTCTCTCTCTCTCTCTCTCTCTCTCTCTCTCATGCATATGAACTCTTTTATTTGGTTATTTATCTTTGTATAGGAAGAAGCACAGGCAATGATTCGAGAGGCGGATCTCAACGGAGACGGCCTGGTGGATTATAAAGGTTATATGTCCACCCCTGAGTTATCGATATTGAACAATTCATTTTTTATATGATTATTTTAAGAATTGCGTTAATTGTATACTAAATATGTTCTTTTTCTTTTATTTCAGAATTCAAAGCAATCCTGAATTTCCGATGATATAAAATAACGTTTATGTTAAAATTTTTGTTGTAAACTTGTAACCATGCATATCATAATTAACGTATCACAGGATTATTTTCTGTTATTAATCAAGTCATTCCTTGACAATTCCTATCTTTATGTCATGAATCATCAAAACGTCATATATCTATAATTAACAAGGGAGGGGGGATACTTAGCTCATTTGGTTATATATTTTTCAGGTTGGACAAATATGGTGAACATTCTGATAATTTGTCTTGTATAATTCCGTTTCACATGCATGGACCTTTTTCAGTTGAATCGAACTTAAAAACAAATTTACTTTTACTAGTTACTTTCCAATCTTAAATTGGAAATGATAACAGAACGGAACTTTAAATACTTAAAATTATATTTTTAATTTTGGAAATAAGAAAAAAACGAAAACATTTTTTTCCCTACATGACACATGCTTTTTACTAATTTTATACACATATATCTATCACATGCATGACATCTAAGTGATATATGGACTTGAAAAGGACTGTGTATATTAAATTGTCATAAAAATGAAATAATCGGTATATCTCGCAATAAGTTCTAGTAGGCCAGGCTTTCCATTTTTCTACAAAAATGTTGACCTTTTACAAGGTTTTTTTTTTTTTTAATAAAGGGGGGGGGGATTAAAAAAGCAATGTTTCAATTTTTAAATGCTTGCTGAGGAATACAGATTGGGGCAGTAGTTTGCCGACGGGATTTTTTTTTTGTTTGAAATACATGAATATATCTTGCATCTTCTGTATTATTATTAATCAGATTATATTATAATATATTCTGTGCAATCATCTATATTTTCAATATTACCAATAAAGATTTTACAGTGATTTTGTTGGAATGTTTGCCCTTTTGCTCTAACCCTAACTCTAGCTCCAGTTTATATACCTATAATATTCAATGTATTCAATTTTTTTTAAGTACAAGTACGGAATAGGAGGGGATAGGGGCAATCATGTCCACTTGTACCCGTGTTTCACTCGAGAAAAAAAAGAAAATTAAAGGTCATAAGAATTATTGTTAATGTAAAGGTTAGGTTAGTTCTAGAGTTATCAATAGAAATATTGCCTATCATTGATATATATGTGATCTCAGAAAGAGACATAGGCTGTGTCGATGAAGTTTCCAGGAATTAGAAATTATCTTTAAAGTCCAAATTAACTTTTTTCGAATTTGGATGCTCAATGAATATTTCTTTGCAAGGTTGTTAGAGAAAAACTCGTTTATTTTCACAGAAGAAGGAGTAAGATCTGAGCTTTGGTGACTTTCAATGAGAGATGAGAGGCCTTTTGTTAATGTACCACGACTTTATTTCTCCAACATCTAAATCTTTCCGAATCTCCTTGTAGATGATATATGCATTATGTAATTGACTTGCATCATTAAATTTTCCGTAAACACCATGCATTTAGCTCGGAGATCAATTTGAATGAATAAGAAATAATTTATCTGCTGAATTCTTGTAGAAAGTGATTTTTTTTTTTTTAAATTTAAGTATATATATATATGCTCAACAGATCTCGGACTGGTACGTGACCCCCCCCCCCCCCCCCGCCCTCGACTCCAGTAAGTCCTCTTCTCAATAGGAGGAGAAAAATGGCATTGAAACCACATTGCAATTTTGTACACAATTATACTTTATTTCAAAATACATTTTTGTCTCTATAGTAAAAACTGTCTGCCTCTCTCATTCCTATTTCAATACCTTCACTTTTTACAACACCCCGTAGGAATTCTTGCGTACAACCTTGTCCAAATATTGCCGTTTGATAGAAGGATTATTTTGCAGAATACTTTTTCCTGTTCTAGAGAGGAAGAAATAGATTCGGTTGTCATGACTTTATGATTTGAACGATGAAAATTCAAAAAAAAAATCTAAGTGCTAACAACAACAGAGTATATAATTCTTTGAATTTCTATATGGCTCCACGCTCTTCTATTGCCCAAGGTTGATAATTCAAACATATCGAATTTAGAAAATCATGCATACTACAAACAATCACGAAATCTGTGGAAAATTGAAAAAACCATTTCCAAACAAATTTGTAAACAATTAACTTTTTGCAGTAGGATTATGAATGAATATTTAGTGCAAAACTATAATTGCCACTGAAGAAATCTGAAAGAACTAGGTGCACTTGGGCATAAAGTGCAGTTGAGCATGTTCATGCACTGAGATGCTCGAGACCACGTGTTCCCAGAAGAACATGCATCTTGCAAAGTATTATTTAAAAAACGTTATAATACTAATTAGTGTCCTAGTTATGACGAATATAAAGTTCACAATATTGCAGTAATTCTCGGTGTTACAGGAAGGGGAAGCCTAACGGCATCAACCTTATTAATGTTGGAATCGCGACAAGACCTCGTTACCTCCTAAAAGGTATTCTTTGATGGCAGAAAAGATAGACTTCGATACTTATTGTTGTGTTCTTATATTTATGAGATGTGCAAAAATAACAAGATGTGTTTGTGAAACACTATGCCCCCGCCGGCAACAAAGTTTAAAAAACATATTTTTAACATATAGGTCACAGTCAAGGTCAGAAGGTCATTGATCTTGGTGTCATTTGAAAGAACTTTATTAGTGAAGTATGCATACCAAATATGATATCTCTATCTCTCATGGTTCAAAAGTTATGGTGAAGATTCAAAAAAGATATCTTCAGCATATAGGACACAGTCAAGGTCACAAGGTCATTGACCTTGGTGTCATGTGAAAGGGCTTAATTAGTGGAGTATACATGCCAAATATTAGTCTCTATCTTTCTTCGTTCAAAAGTTATGGCGAAGGTTAAAGTTTGCCGACAAAAAAGCTATATTTAGCGTATAGGTCACAGTCAAGGTCACAAGGTCATTGACCATGGTGTTATTTTAAAGAGCTTAATCAGTGGTGTATGCATACCAAATAAGAAGTCTCCATCTTTTATGGTTCAAAAGTTACGGCGAAGGTTAAAGTTTGCAGAAAAAACTATTTTTAGCAGATAGGTCACATTCAAGGTCACAAGGTCATTGACCTTGGTGTCATTTGAAAGAGCTTTATTTAAGGAATCACTGTCTAGTTTTGAGAGTATGCCAGGGCATCAACAATAGTGGGAAACATGGGATAATTTGCATAACGGGCCAAATATGCTAAAATTATCTCATGTCTCTTTCATTCATAACTAGTTCAATTTCCATTTCATTGTGAAATAAAATTGTATGCTTAGACATTAAAAAATAAAAATGTAAGACTAATAGATTTAAATTACACGAGGACTTCCATGCCATTTTCAATAGTCCTCGCACACTGACGTCAAACACAAAGGCAGCCGCACGAGATTTACATGCATATTTGGCCTCCTTAGCGTCAGACACAGAGACAGATGCGCACGAGATTCGCATGCGTATTAGGCGTCCTTAGCTGCTGACCTATCGACCTGCCTAATTTACATTCCGGCAGAATTATCAAGAAATAAACTCCCCTAACTTTCAAACAGTTATCACAGAGAAAAAAAATAGAAATGGAAATATAAGTGGAGTATGCATACCAAATATGAAGTCTCTTTCATTCATAGTTCAAAAGTTATGGCGAAGCTTAAAGTTTGCAGACAAACTGACAAACAGATAAACAGACAGACAGACAGACAGACAGGACAAAAACAATATACGCCTCGGATCTTTCGATCCGGGCGCATAATAAAAATCTGAAAAGAGTCTTGTTGATAATACGTAAGTATACTTTAGTATAGTCATAAGAAATAGCAAATCATGGGCCACAATGCTCACCTGAGTTACAACTGATCTATGTTCTTTAGCAGCATTTTTTTTCCGAATATTCATTCGTATGTAAAATGAAGATGATATATATTGGTTCCACCCTACCCAGAGGCATCATGATTTTAACAAACTTGAATTTACACTGCCTGGGGATGTTTCGATATAAATACGAATATAATTATGTTGCTGTACTTGAGATGGAGAATTTTCAAGATTTTTCTTGTGCGTTTTTATGTAAACTTTTGATCACCCATAGTGGCATCATCATACCCCAGGGGTATGCGTGGGGTGAGATGGGGATTTCATGATTTGAACAAAATTCAAGTACATTACCTCAGAAAGTTTTCCCTATGTAATGTTTCATCTGTTCTGGCCCAGTTATTCTTGAGAAGTTTTTAAAATGATTCCATCTAATACCCCGGTAATTTCTATTTCCTAATTACCTCCCCTTTGAAGAAGTTGAAGACTTTTATTTGAAAAAAAATGAACCCCTTTCTTCAAGGATACTCTCTGCCATGCAAGTGGTTCTAGGGAAGAAGATGGAAATGCAAAACGTTTGTCAACAATAATGACAGACAAGTACAGACAAATTTTGATGAGAAAAGCTCACTGGGCCTTTGGTTCAGGTGAGCTTAAAAAGTAGAAACACAAAGTTGTCATTTTCAAATTGTTGAATCTGTAGAAAAATGTTGCAGAAGATGAAAACATTTCGTAAAAATTATAGCATTTTGTGTTAATAATTTATATTCACAATCTTAAACTTTCTAAGCAAACTTTGATAGTTCTAGGGAAATTGATAAACTATGTTGTTTAAAAACGTCGCAGGCTGTGGTAGCCAAAATATCAAACATATCACACACATGCTTTCACAAAGTGGTGAATATTAATTTCGGTTTGTCTGTCTGCCCGTCCGAGTGTCTGTCCGTCTGTCTGTATTTCTATATTATTTAACACTTTCGTATAGCCTATGGGAGACCTCTACATTGATTTTGAGGTCAAAATGGCAAAGGTCAAGGTCGCAAATTCATACATTCTCTCTGTGTGTAAAAGGTTTTTTTTCTCCTTAAGTGGAAGCTACATGCTCTCTGAATTATCTTGTTTATGTACCAATTACTCTGATACTTCGTCCAGAATTATATCGCATTGAAAAGTGCAAAAACAGTGACGTAGCGTCGTTTTTAATGGGGGCAGCTACAGAAAAAAATTCAACGTACCCGAATAAAAAAGGAAAAAGGAAGAAAATTGTCAAAACTTAAAAACCCTACTTCGTCAAGGTGAGAGGTGGGGGTGGTGGTTAGGTGTTAACTTCTTTCAGTATCCTTTTTTTTAGTCAAAAATATCACATCACCCCCTAAATTGACCAAAAAAGGGGGGGGATGCCAAAAAGACTGTCAGTGTAAATTTTCTATATGTGTTATGAATTGATAAAGACATTAAAGGGTTTAATTTCTCTGTGAAATATGTACTAGTACCCATCATCTCAAAATATGCATGGTCCGGAGTCCGCATATAGCTCTCTCCTACCAAAGTGAGAGAGGATAGTACTTTTTGGCCATGGTTTTTGATGACGATATGTACCAAGAATGTTGTTAAACCTTTTCCCCTCACCATTGGTCTTTCACTTTCCTATAAAACCAAATCTCATGGTACTTGTGAAAAGTTTACCAACATATACATGGTGTTGTCAATAAATGAAATAATTACTTTCCTTTAGAACAAATTTCATTTAAAACCACCTGAGAGACCAGTACCGGTAGGTGGTGTCAGGCGAGTGTGTTTCACTGATCATGGAGAGAGTTTACAGGCGGATCACAGACGGACATTGATCACACAAGTGTACTGTTCAAAGTCCTTTGCTGAGTTTTCTTCATCTCACTCATCAGTCATTCAAAATTAAGTGAAATGGTCTGGAATTTTATTATCATTTTGTCCTTTGCCAGAATATACATGACAATAATGAGACACTTTCAGATTTCAGAAATTTAAACAGGAATTGTTCCATGCTTTCACTGAGACAAAAAACAAACAGGTGATGAAAATTTTACATTTTATTGAGATTTTCATTCCTTATAACAGTTTGTAACTGTTCGCCATATTTGTTCACAACATAAATTACCCTGACACTGGATGACAAAGTTTCAACAAAATACAGAGGAGATCTAGTACAGAGTTTGTTTGTTTTTTTTGTTTTTGTTTATTTTTTTTAATAAAAAAAAATGAACACATAATTAACATATTGTTTTTTTTAAAAACATATCAGAAATTGCTAGGAAAAATAGTGTGGTATGAAAAAATACTGAACATCATATATATAAATAAAATATTAAAAGAGCTAATAAATGCATAATGAAAAATGCTAAAAATAATGAAGTCCATCACCTTAACAAATTTAAAAGAGAGGAAGACAGTTTCACTTTCAGCAAGTTGATCTAATTAATGCAGCTAATATTCAATCAGAGCAAAATAACAACAGATCACCATCCAATCATTCAAAACATAAATAGCAAGACATTAAAATGCATATCTATTAAAAAATGCAGTTGTGCATGAAAACATGATAATTTAAGCATATTATAAAATAATATTCATTTGATTAAAGGAAATGCATTTTCTAATACTTTCTAAATAAATTCATACATGGATTATCTGCATGCTATGGCTTGATAACATGGAAAAGAGGAATGGCTTTTGAAAGGGGAGGTAATGTAAAAAATCTGAACACATGGAAATGATGGAATAAATATAAAAGCTGCACTGTGTCAGTCAAATGTATTGAACATTACATAATGTGAAATCATTTTAATTTGATTTGATCAATGTTTACCAGAAATTGAAGTTAAATTAAATGCTAATCTGTATAAACAGTCAACTCACTGAATTGATTTGCTGAAAAAGTTGTTGTTTGAAGGACTTTAACAAAACCCCCAAAATCCACAAACATTGGTCCACCTCAAACAATGATTTCAAAGTAGTCACAGTACTTTATTTTGTTCATGCTCTTGTGTACAAATTTTCAGGCAATTCTGCTAAAACTTATACAGTTGTACAGTTAAAAAAAAATTCTGTGGACAACTGTAAGTTTAGAACTATTATATACTAATATATGTCAAGTATTCATGGCAGTAAAATTGGTGTATATTTCTAATAAAGACTGTATATAAAAATCTCTAAAATATCAGAGACATGATACTGAAAATACAAATAAATTGCATATACAGCTGCTAGAAAAATAAATATATGGAAAACTTTTATTAATACATGACTAAGTTTGTATCTTTCTGGCAACTAGTTCTACTGGGATTCAAGTACATATAATTGTATGAGGTAATTATAATGCCCTGTTGGGGTTTACTGTGGGTCTTTGTAATGACATCCTTATGCAAATGACTAATCATTTATAATATTAATATTACAGTGTGCAGTGCATATACATATAATAATACCATCTTTAAAAAAATGTTTGTTTGCCCTCTCACGACTTACTGTCTAAAAACCATGCAACACAAAACCTTTTTTTTTTTTACTTCCAGTTAGCAATAATATTCATTCCTGAATTTTCTCACATCGTCAATACTGTATGTTGAAATTTTCTAGGAAAAAAAAATTCCCCACCTACCTGCTTAAAAAATATTTTTACCTTGAGTCAGGAGAGGGCAAATTTCAAAGATGGCCTAAATTTAAATATTATGTTTGCTTTATAATATACATATAACAGTACCGGTACACAACCATGATAATTCTGTATCTGCAAAATGTTTTAAAAACATTATCTTATATTGTCAACATATTGAAAGCAGAAAAAACGCATGGACTTAGAAGCAACATTTGTTATCCAAATGACATGGTAAGGCTGAATAAAGAAAAATTGAAAAAATATTGAACCCAGCCAAAGCATGATTTTGATGAGTATTCCCTTCAAAGCAGTTAAATATGAACAAAACTAAGAACATCATCATCTACTAATCTATACATGGAGAAATATGTCAAGTGACATAACTATTCTTCTGTTTCACAGGCCATGACTACACTAGAAAATACACCTGCAAACTACCACTACTTGCAAACATACACAAGATTTCTCAAATGTAAGTCTTGGGTGACTTTTCATCAATAAATAATGATAAATGTGTCAACTACAGTAAAATCATACAAGCAGACACACACACTCTCACACAAACACATTTAAACACAAAAATCCTTTTCTTCCGTGTAGAATCAGGACTCCTTCTCGGGTACAACGCTGCAGACCTTCTGTCCCAATACGGTCAGATTGGCTGAAAAGAAGGGAATCACAGTAAGATAATAACAGAGAACACAATGAAGTGACATTGACTGTACAGTGTTCTTCTTCTTTAATGTCTTTATTATACAGTCATACCTTCTTATTGCAAACAAAAATCCAGGTCCCAATATTATCCCACTGTATAAAACCTTGCTTTACAACTGCTTCCCTGCCTTTCTCCACCCATCAATAAATTTCAAGTACAGATCTGTCTTTACCATTATTATTAACCCTCATTAATTATTGCCTATCATGCTTTTGTTACTGAGGATTTATTCAAAATTTAAATTTATTCTAAAAATAATTAGATTTTCAGTTTTACATACCAAAGAATTTTCTCCAGGACTTGGGTTTCTTTGTCCACTTTACAAATATAACATAAACTGGTAGCCCAACCAGGATCATGAAAAGTGCCATCCCCGTAGATTCTGGTTCCACTGTCAGTGGGAGGACCAGTAAAAATAACACACACAACAGGAAGAAGATAGGGATGATCAGTGGGAACTGAAAAACAAACAAGAATATGTTACACGTTTACCAGGTGGAAAAAACTGTCTATAACATCACCAACCAATTATCTTCTCTAACTTGTGAGAAATAAGATTAAAATTTATACCGGTACATATTAATTTTATTCTCAAAAAGTTCAAGGGATTGCGAGGCAGGCAAAACCTATTTTAGCCCTTAATTTCCCACGGAATGCAAGTTAGCTAAGCAAAATGTGGAAGGAAACAAACTTTTCAAAAAACACAAAAAATCCCTATTTTGTTCAATGTACATGTGTATAAATTAGTTACTTTGTAATTTAAATGTGTGCTCTGTATAATCAGTATCTAAGTGAAATAGCATCTTGTACTAAGTGTGGACATCTGAACGAGGATAACTATAATTTTTTCTTAGGATGCCCTGCATATAATAATCAGAGAATATTTTTTGAAAGTCTTTAGAGTGTAATAGAATTAGAAATTATGTCTCCTGATCAAATTGTGAATACTTTGTTATTTGGTGATAGGCAATTACCTTATAAAATAACTGTACATGAAGTCTTCAAAAAGATTTTGATAGTATTTTGTAATTAAGTAAAAAAAAAAATAAAATAAATCCAGATATTTCTCCTATTTCTATTTACTTCAACTCTCGGCATTTCCATGTTCCATGTATATGTATAAGTGTTTTTTCCATGGAAATTTGTCTTTGCACTTTATTAGTTTTTTTTTCTTTATTCAGTGTAATTGCTTGATCAAAATTTATTTATTTTTTAATGTCACTATTTCCTTCTGTTTTGTTTTTTTCTTTACATATTTGTTCTTTGCACTTTATTTGTTTACTTATTCTGTTTTGCTGTTTGTTTGCATTTTTTTTTAATTATCATTATTATTATTTTTTTTTTGTCATTATATTGTATAGCGAGTATACCATGTATACGTATTTAGTAATAACGCTTCTGTATAATTTAATTCAATTCATTTTTTCTTTTCTTTTTTTCCCACCTTAGATAACAAAAGAAATTAATGTAACTTATAAGGAAATTTTTTCATCATTGTAAATCATTGTCAATTCTTAACATTTGTAACCTTGACCTTGGAGAGGACTTATATAGGTCATGCCTGATGTCCAATCCAATTATGTGATCTTACATGATAAAATATTGATTAAATTAAAAGTTACTTTGATAGGCCTCTCCAACTCTGGCTTGGTTATCCTTAAATAGATAAGGGCCAGAATGGACATCCCCACTGACCACCACTGGACAAAACTCATGTAGTTGATGAGAATAAAAATGTCATCAGATATCAGGTACACCAAGGACATGCCTCCCTATAAAATACAAGAAATCACTCTTTTAATTATTTCAGCAAAATTAAAATTTCAAATTTAAATGCATAGCCTCATGCTGATGTGGTTGAAAGGAATATCAAAATAACTCACAGTGAACAACATGGCTGGAAGGGGAGTGTATTTCTTTGTGTGAATCATGGAGAAAAATTCTGGAAGATGACCTTCTCTGGCTCCAACAAAAAACAGTCTGAAAACAAGTGACAAAAACATCAATAAAGTCATAAAGCTTTAATAGTTAATCAATACAAGGGAAAGCAAGGGAGTTTGCAATGCTTGGGTCAGTAGCTCTTTGAATTTGTCAATGTTTGTCCAAATTTTCTCAACCAGAGAGCTTATAAGTTCTGCAACTAGACCAATCTTTGCACCAAGAAGAAAATTCTTTAGACATTTTGAAATATTAGAGTCAAGCTAAAATTAGGTAATCTTTGACCTTTTGACCTGATAATTACATCAATTACCCTATATTTTCTGGCCAACTAATGATCATAGCTTTTGATGCAAATATAGCAAATAACCACATGACCTTTGTTTTAAAAAAACACAAACCTTAGTCATATGACAGATGTTTGATGCAAATACAAACCTTCCAGATGTGAAGAGTAGGCCATTGACACCTCCAAATGTGGACAGGGACACAAAAACGGGTACAATCCAGTTCATAACTCCAAACACCTTGTCACCAAAGGTCTAGAAAAAAAAATATCAACAAATCCCTATCATTTTTCTGTGAAACCACAAATACACATGAATACGCTTTTTTTTGGTTTTAATAGTCCCCCCTTTTTTTGCAGCATACAATCATTCCACTATTAATTTCTGTAATCAACAACACCAGATATGACTACTTGGCATATATGTAGATATAATTAATGTTTACCATCAAAAGAAATACCAGAATTTGCTCTTTTATTATCTTTATTTTTTGGTAAAAGATTAACATCAGAGCACTAATGATTAGTTAAATAATCTTACCACTGCCACAGCCTCTGACGCCAGCATTTCTGATGGGGAGATGATGGTTAAGTAAGCAACGTTGGCAAACACGTAAACAAGAGTAACAATTGGAATGGAGATGTAGATAGCTCGTGGCAAGTTCCTAAGGAAAGACAGTTAATTATCAATCATTTTTTGTGCAAGTTGTAAGGAATAAAAGAAATCTTTATATTTATAATATGCCAAGGTTCAAAGAATTACTGAAAGTAAGAAACTTCTTTTCAAACTTACTTGAAAGGATCAATCATTTCTTCTGTAACAAAGTTCAAAAAGTTCCTGAAAATAACAAGTTTATTTATATAAGAAAAAATTAGATCTAAGAAGTTTACATTTCAAATGTAGACAATGGATTTTTATGAATTTTACATTCATATATCAGGTTAAAGTTTACATAGACTGTAACAAAATAATACATTCAATGCATACTTATCAATTTATAAACTGTAAAAAATAGAAGCATAATCAAATCCTTACAGAATATAACGAGAAATAATGCTTCTCTTTTTACTTACCACCCAGCATAAGCAAACAAGCCAGAATAGAAGGCCAGAGATATTTGTCCAACATCTGTATTTGTGTTCTCAAATGCATTTTGAAAATATTCCACTTCCCCTAAAATAATTTGAATACCGGTAATTTTTATATATAAATATCTGTGTCAAAGTCTTTTACTAATACATTTTTCACCTTAATTTTCATACTTCTTTCATTATTGTAAATAGTTGTTTAAAGAAATCTTTAATAATGCAAAGATCATTAAAAATACATTAATTTCTCATATAAAGTTATTGGTTCCCCTTCATGGTTTTAACTAAAGGTCACTAAAGATTGATGTCATTTGAATTCTTCAGAGCAGACACTAATACAGAATTGATAAACTGCGGTAATTATAAAATCAAGAAGTTTCCTTCTGAAAACCAGAGGATTTTCTCCTTTTAAATGCCAAATAATCATTTAAAAAATAAAAATCTATGTTAGAATTTCAAAATGAAATTTCCTCTATTTAACTTCAGAAGTTTGCTTTCAACTGAAGTCATTAAGCGGTTATAATTACCTTGTCCAATCAGAACGAAGCCAGTGATGGTAATGATAATGAGAGCCAGGATTTTAGCGATGGTGAAGAGATCTTGAATTCTTGTTGCTGCTCTCACACTGATCAAGTTCACAAAGGTCAAGATACCTAAGTGCAAAAAAGTCAATAATTCAAATTTTTTTTTACAACTTTATTTGAATATGTACAGATATGTAATGACTAATAAGAACAAATAATGCAAAGCAGATGTTCAGATGAATGGTTTTGTAAGCTAAGTCAGACAAACTCAAACAATGCTCTATTTGTATATAATGTGAACATCCTGATAATGTTTTATGCACACAGTGCAAAAATTTCTTGGTGTTGAAGATCCTTACTATACAAGTTTCAGTTATACATCAAAGAAAAGTGTATTCAGCCTTCAGTCTGTGTCATATATTATACACAGATATATGATTGTACTGATGTAAGAGATCTTACTGATGCACAGTGCAGCAAACAGCTTCTTTGCTATGACTGGCGACTCGCAGTAAGGGAAAATGGGTTGAAGGACGTAGTTAGCAAATGTAAGAGCGACAACAGCTTGAGCAGTGGGACGGATTATAATCAAGTTACCCTGCAAGAACATAAATTATTTTATTATATGTACTGTCTTCAGACTTCATTTCCATATTCCATAAATCAACAAAATGTTCATAAACTATGCATATTTTAGAAACACATATTCAAAATGTAAACTTATCTTCCCTTTCATAATTATAAATGCAATTTTCTTTTTTGAACCAAATTCAATAAAATTCAGAAAGTATACATTGCTTAATGCTTAAATGTCAAAAACAATTATGATTTCAAAATATTATGATCATTAAGTTGCAGAAGATAATTACAAAATTTGAATATTATCAGAAGATTTGAAATGGCTTTTCGTCGTTAGGTCAATATCCAATTTGATTTGGTCAGGAGGCATAAAATTCTGAAATTCTCACCCACAGCTGCAGGAAGGCCATACATGGACCAAAGGCCTCGAGGATGTAGATATAGTCACCACCTGATCGTGTGATGGTGGTCCCCAATTCAGCGTAACACACCGCTCCCACTAACGACAGGAAGCCACACCCTGTCCATACCACCAAAGACAAGCCTACCTATAATGGGAAAAAATATAGATTGTTAGTAAAGACAAACATTGTACTGAGGGAGATTTTGTAAAGAAACATATATAATTCTCAATTGGTTGTTTAAAAACAATCTTCCTATCCTACATGATCCTCTACTCAGAGGATGTACTAGACATATATTAACTACAATAAATGCTAAAAGAAATTTAGCATCCTTTTTAATAACAAAGTTTTAGGGAAAATAGTAGTTCCATGATTGTTTGAATTGTAAGGTCCCCTGTCTTGGGGTAAAAAATTAATGCCCTGTTCACACGGAGAGTTTAATTCACAGTAAATTAATGCAAAGTAAACTAGTGCGAATCAAACTAATGCGAATTAAATTGCGTTCAAACGACACCTAATGCGAAGTAAACTAATGCGAATTAAAATTTTACTTCTGCAGCCCAGCGTCAGCATGGCTATTATGACGTCATTTGCAAAGCATGTCACCTTATGCAGAAGCAGATCCATTTGACATAATGGCAAAGTGTCTGTTTACACATTTTAATGATTGACAAAATTTTCCTTAGTTTTTCACTCAAAAATAGCACAAGAACCTATAGCTGACCACCCACAAGTGGAATTTGACTAAATTTTGCCATTAAGCATGCATCAGAATTTAATTCGAATTAGCTTCGCTTAGTGTTCACACGGAGCTAATGTGAAGTAATTTAATGCGCAGTAAACTATTTCAAATTAAACTAATTCACATTAAATTCTCTGTGTGAATGCTAAGCAAAGCTAATTCACAGTAACTTTACGTTTAATTCGAATTAAACTCTCCGTGTGAATAGGGCATAAGTGTATGTCATAAATAAAAAGAAACACATCAAGTTATCACACTATATACTAGAAGAATATTTGTTTTTAAAAAAGTCCAATACATTAAGCTCTATTCTGAATAGTAAAAAAAATGAACTGTCTACTCAAAGGAACCTGGCCATAATAAAATAAATGCTAAAGAAAGTTGAGCACATTTTATCAAATACATTGTAACAAGTTTGACAGAGGTAAAATATGAAACACACCCATAATATCAATGCATTTGTAGGTAACATGGATATCATATACTGTTTGGTACCATGACTGTTTTAATTATAAGACCCCTGTCTTCTGTTATATGAACCCCAAATGCTTATTATTAGGATGAATGTGGTACTCAGAAGGTAAACCTAAAGCCTGTAACCAATCAAATTGTTACATTTGTACCAATAGGGGCAAATTATATCCTCAATAAACAGAAGTCAATCTCTAACCAAAACTACGATGACAACAGTATTGAAATTTGTCCTTGAACTACAAATGTAGATTAGTGTAAAATACAAGCCACTTATAGTGCATTCAAAAATGGGTAATAATTAGATTGATTAATTTGCTCAGGTTCTACATGTGTGGTTGCATGCAGATTTATTTATTCTGCTCAAATAGTCAATTTGAATTGAACAGTCATGTGACCTTGAAATTTAGGAGAGAAAAAATAAGATACTAATCCTGTGTGGTCACAAGATAGACTCTCTAAATTTGATGCCAATTAAAATTCAAGCAGTCAATTAGTATTAATAAAGTGAAGTAATGATACATATAAATTTACAAATAATCAGCTGAATATCATTTTCCTATTCCCCTTCAATTATCATAATGAACATTTTTTCTTTGAAGAAATAATGCTGTTACCAATAATTCATATTTTATTTGGCATTAATATGACATTGATGCTCATACAGTCTTCTTATTTAAAATAATTAACTGTCATGCATCAAAAACATGGTCTCTATATGTTCTACTACTAACATGTCTTTTTTTAAGACTAAGCATCCTATACAAGCTATCCTTTGTGAAAACATGGATTTCTTTGATGTAACAACATCATGCGGTAAATGCATTAGTTGTCATGAATCCATGCAGCTAATGATTTAAAACATTAATGCTTTTAAGTTTGCAGACATGACGTGTTCATAGACTATCAAGATCTGACCTAAAATCCATGTGGCTTGGACATGAAAAAATATTTTCTTTAATAGAATAATTAACATGCATAGGTATACGGTCAAAACCTAAATAATTCTGGAAGAATCTAAAGTCCGTCTATCCCTTGAAACAAATGGATGAAAATATTTATATTCATTTGAAAAATGAGGAAACATTCATCTACCAGAGAAAGTTCATGAGTAAAAGAATCATTTTGATAGAGATCTCAATTTCACTATGAACATTTGACCCAAACACAATCTTCAATTCAATGACATTCAGAAGTGCCATCATTTTAAAGCATACGATTTCTCCTTATTCATTGATTCCTGTATACAAACTATTTTCCCAACACTTCATTTAGCATTCAGTTCTGGAACATCTTGTTTGTCTCTAACATTACACTGTACAAGCCCTTTGAATTTACATTAGTCTCTGTAAACATGCAAACGACATAGATCTAAAGCCAAAATCAATGGCATGTACAATGAATTGGGGACAGAACATATTACACTATGTGGACATTGGCCCCCGAATAAAGAAGGTGGACCAAGCTATCCAGCTGTGATTAATTGAAGCAGCGTAAACTCTCAGCGGTTACAAGATGCCAGGTCTGGAACTTTGAATATATTACATTGCAGTCCTTCACCTGGATAAGGTGACAAAACCAATTAATAAAAAAAAATATATACCTTGTCATGCCGAGAATGTCCTATATGCATGATATGCAATGATGAACTTTTGTACTTTTGTGTATTTTTGTCTGAGAAATAAATACGGAATACAAATGAAGTAAACTGCAGGATTAATATCCCCAGGGTTGGGCTGTAACATCATTACATGTAAAGTAACCTTGTTTTTAAACGTTTGAATTAAATTCACTTTTTTGTTATACCACTACTCAAAGTTTTTGTTTTTAGACACTATACAATACATTGTGTCATAAAGTGAACAAATTAAAACATATTTATAACGAGGGCACATCTATTTTTTAAGGTTATAAATAAATATGCTTACACTAGGTACGTCACATAGTTCGAAAACAGACTGAATACTAGGGCAAGCCATTAAAATTTTTCACCTCAATGTTGGCATTTACATTTCTACAAATTAATCCACACCTTTTTATAATCCTTGCTAATCTATAATCCTTGTTGGTAAATACAATACAGTGTACTACATACCACTACATAGAATCACAATTTTACCAATTAACCAGGATTTATCAAAGGTCTCTTGGAATACTGAAAACAATTTATATTCACTAGCTGTGGTGAACATTATGATAGGCTGTTATAAACATTTACATTACCTACAAAGACAAAATCAATAAATATTTGATTGGAACGATGCAAAAGATAAAAGCAAATCAATAAGAAATCTAATGAATTTATTCAACAGGACCGAGAGACAACAAGTGCCTTTCAGTCTGCCCAAAACAGAAATTGGGGATTGGCGGATTCAATAAAGAATCGTAATCACCAATCAAAATTAATGGGGTTTTCACAATTAAGTCTTTCATTAAAATATTTTGGTGAAATATGGTCCTAAATGATAGGTTTTCTTTACAAATTGACCAGAAAATGATATTTAGGGATGACACTAAAATTGATAGCGATGGGTTTACCAAGAAACACTTGATAAGCTTAGATTTATTCATCTGTGAACTCTCTATATGCCTGGGTGGTCAGTCCCAGCTGCAGTTGACAGGTAAAATAATGTGTGAAATCATGTAGCCCCTACTTATTATTACAGAAGTTCGCTGGCAAGACATTGCCTTGTCCCTTAGGCCTTAGGCTCATATTATTCCTGGGTGAAGCTAGGTACAGGAAACACAAGATTAGAAAGCAGCTTATCTTAAATTTTGGCATCTTAATAAGATAAAAGGAATTTATCCCTGTGAGTGACTTTCTTTGTTAAAAGCTGCTTTTTGTTTACCATGAATGCCTGACACAACACCCTTTTGAACTGTTGAAGAAGTAAACAAACAAAACTGCCCGTAGGTGCTGATATTTATAAGAGGCCTCGATCATTGATTCAAGTAGTCTGTAAAATGGGGTTACCTGACAAAACCCTCATGCTTTATTATACACTTTCAAGGGCAAGATATAGGCATGTTATTAGTTTGTGCAAGTCACATGAAAACTGCACTGCAATGTTTATAAATATAAATTTGTGTACAAGGTAATCTGATATTTGAATTACAATTATAGGCAAACAAATCTGACACCTGAGAAATGATGATTTATTTATGTATCTGATGACATTAATAAGCACATATGAATGACATCAATTAAATATTTCCAAAACCAATCAGATCCTATAGGATTTTTCTGAAGCCATATGGTCCCCATTATGAAATATGCTTTGTATATAGGGCGGAAACGCACATCAACTACACACACATGGATATAATTCAATGATTCAATCATGTGAATCGACAGATCTCAATAAGATTAAAAAAGAAGAAAACTATCTTGTGAAGTTTCTTTTCGTCACTCTCAAAGCTAAGCCTACTCTTATAACAAAACATGCCATAAATATTTGCACACGTGCTGACGATGCGCAAAGTGAAACTCAACAGAAACTTACCGACCCTGCGCTTTCCAAAACACCTTTTGGAGTTACGAAAATTCCCGACCCCACGATTGAACCAACAATAATAGCGACACCATTGAAGAGGGTGATTCTCCTCTTGAGTTGTACTCCATCGTCAGAATCCCTCTCTATTGATACGCTATCCCCTTTCGCCATCTCTCCTCACAACCGAGGCGATCACGCTTCTGAACAGAACCAGCCTTCCTTGCCACCGGATGTAAATAATAAGGACGGAACCACTATTTTGAAAAGGGGTGTTCTAAAATAAAACTTGTAGTAATCTAAACAATTTACTACAAATAATAAATTCTTTAAACATTTATATCAAAAAGTAAATGAATAAATTAAAATTAGCCAAACATGTCGTCAAATTCAAAAAGATTAATTTGAAATAAATGATGGCAGTGCTGGACACCCCTAAAAACTGGTAAAAAACTACTACAGATTGCATCACCTAAAGTGTTGCATCATTTTTGTGAGAATTAAGCCTTTGTTGGAAATACATAAAAAATATAAAAAATCAGGAAACCATTATTACACATTAGCAACCAATCTAATTCTTGCATATCTCTAAATGTCACTTATTTATTTAAAAAAGTATTTTGAAATAATTTTGCCCCGGCAGATTTAATTCTTTCCGTCGTATATTAAATTCATTTGGGCTCTGATTTTGCAGATTTAAAAAAAAATATTTTTCGTCCATCATGTAGGCCCCTATTTATTTCTTCTTCTTGTCTTCCTCTTCCATACGAGTCAAGAGCTGGGTTGGGCTAGCTCTATTTATTTACTAGTAATTTCATCAGTCAATTCCTCCAACTATAACATTGACTAAAACAACTAAATCAACATTTTATTTTAATCAATTTCTGCAAAATTAAAAAAAAATAAAACTACTTAATATTCTGTCATTGATTTTTTTAAATAATAATTGTAAAAAGAAACAATTAACATAAAATCTTTTGCTTTTTCAGATACATGTATAGATTAATAGACAGATCGATTTACTTGTAGTAACTACAGTGTATCCACGTGGTAGGGGGTGCACCTCAATATAGCAAACATAACAAATTTAATTTTTTTTTATTTGTGCCCCTCCTTCAAACTGAAATTATTTGCTTCCTTTAGGCTCGATTAATGGCATAGTCTGAAATCTCCGTTTTTAATGTATCACTGAAGTGATGGAATTGAATATTAGCATGAACTTCCAGAAACTCATCTAATTATTTATATATATAACGTAAAGGGCCGATCTCTAAAACTTAACAAAATCAGGAAATATATCAGATATCGAGATATAGGTTTGACAGAACATTTGTAAATTTTGTTATAATTTTTTTTTTAAATTTGTGTCAAAAATTTCAAGAAGCCAGGGTTGGTGGGGGTCACTGATTATGAGATGCCTGTGTCATTCAGTACATGTAAAAGTTATGTAAGTGGCAAATAACGCACGTGCATCCATTATGTGGCAAAGTTATCATCCTCATTCTAGTTTTCCAGAATCAAATGACCTTCTTTGTCAATTAATGAGCATATATCCTCAGTAGATTATTTATACAAAATTATTACTAAAAAAATTCAAATGAATGTTCAATTTAATGTTATTTTTAAATTAATTTCGATTTTATAAAATTAATTGTAAATTATGTATATATACCGGTATTATTTAGACAAATCAGAGTATAAACATATACTGTCTACTTGAATCTATAATTAGATAAGATATTTTATTTTTTCTTAACCGCAAATGTAATTTTTAAATATAAATGATGCATCTTGTAAAATAATTCATTCTGTATACACAACAGTCAAAACATAACGAAAGAACAACACAGTAGTGTCAAGTGTTAAGTGAAATAACACAGCTGGCATTTAAATTGGCAAGACCACTATACCCAGTTACGAAGGATTGCAGTAACTGTTTCAGATATATGTATTTTTACGAACCTGACACTAAAATTCATGCACCCCCAATACCCTACCCCCGCTGTTTTAATGCCCCAAACCCCGAATCCATCGGGGATACGATAACCAGATAGCACCGTAGGGCCACTCAAACACGTGGCCGACTGTTAATTGTCATGGAGGCATATATTTAAAATCGTGTATTGTCAAAGCGTTCTATTCTTAATCTTTTCCTGTTAAAAGTCGTGTTAATCACTGACATTTTCACGTACTTGACACATGTCGTTGCATCATTTCCCAACAAAAACATGGTGGCCATAGAGACTGCGGTTCATTTGCTCTTTTTCCAAAAGGAAAACACTTTTTACAACTTTTCTTTGATCACCGAGGTAATTGTCGTCTTTGATTATAAAGATATCCGCCCCCTTGTTCTGTGCCTTTTCTGGTGAGCCAAAATTACAGAAAAGATAGCGCAACCGAGACGGTCGATTTGTGGGTGGGAACGTTGTTTGGGCGGATCTAAAGGGGCTATAGAGTGCATTTACAGTGCTTAATTTGATTAATTACAAGTCTTTTGCTACGTCAAAAATACTATTAGTAAAGCTATTCTAAATATTGTTAATAAACATTACCTTGGTTCATTAAGATAAGTATTCATACTGAATATCTAAATTATAAAAGAAGAACAGATGAAATGCAGGAATAAATTCCATATTAACATACTTTTATGTGGGGAGGGGGTCTAATCAAGAAAAAAAAAACACACACACAAAAGGTTGCGCTTAAACGAGAGATTTTGATCATTTTTCTATATCCTTATATTTGTGCTTGTCTCCAAACTTCAGATTTAATAAGTATAAGAAATATAACTCTTGTGCGCTTCATCTGTTTTTGTATGATTTAACAGCCCTTTTTACAATGCATGTTAAAAATTTTTTTTAAAAATCAAAATACCTGTAATACACATTGATACAGAATTATCTCAACGATATATTTATAATTATTGAATTACCTTTTCAATGCAGTGATTATATCTTTAGAAACATTGGCATCACGGTGCATCGACTTTCACTTTTTAAAATTGCTGTTCTAGAAAATTAATAATATAAAAACAAAAGCAGAGGACCCGAAGTTACTTATTTTATCTTAATAAAAAATATATCCCCTACCTCATATTACACATGAATTATTAGTTAGGGATATATTTTCTATTAAAAGAAAAATACGTTACATTAGATGCCTGTGCCAAAAAGGTATTATACAGTGACGAAGCATCGTTTTTGAAAGATGGGGGGGGGGGAGCGAAAAAGAATTCAACTTGCAGTGTACCTGGGGGAAAAAACTTGACAAGCAAAAAAAAAAAAAATAATAAAAAGGAATTACTAAAACTTGAAAATCCTATTTCGGGAGGGGGTTAGGATTCAATCTTTTTCAGTACCAAATTTTCTTCCAAATATAGTATATAACCCTTTATTGACCCTCAATTTTACGAATAGAGGGAAGGGGCAGCGGTTTTTCATTGTTGAACATTTTCAAAACTAAAAAGTTTTTGAAAATAAGTGCCCCCCCTATTGCTACGTGTCTGTTTTTAGGTTGCTATATTCAGCAAAGGAAACAAATATCAAATACTAGTACTTGTCTGTACAGGTAACTACAACGAATAAGATCCGGGTTGGAAATGTATCAGACATGTTTTATGATATTTATTTAAAAAAAAATAATGATAAAGTTATTAATTTAGTGATGATAAGAAAATATGAAATGGTACAAAAGAATTTTTTCTGATTTACCTAGAATGTAAACGTACCAGTAACACGTAATAAAAATGAATATTAAGAATATTCTGCGAAAGTGTTGTGAAACTTTACCGCCAATATTCACGAGATGCAAATACGAGCCATCCAATGACAGCGAGATGATAAAGCACGTGACTATTTACGTACAAAAACCGGAAGCATGCTGCCTTCGTAGTATTTGACAACATTCCCGCGATATGAATGGAAGTGGTGTTGATCTGTAAATTGTTTTAATCTAAACAACATAAACAAGATTTTTAGCTGAGTTTGAGACAAGATATAAGCTTTCTATTGGACCCGTTTTGTGATTTCTACTCATTGTCAGTTTTAACTCCATCAGTGTTCAGGTCCACGTGTACGCGGAGTGGGAGTGCAGCAACATAAACCATGTCAGGAAACGGCACCGTAAAAGTCCACCCAGACGACAAAGAAGTGGAAATAGAAGAAGACAGTGCAGTTAAACTGAAGAAAGAACTTCACTTACACAATGGTGTCGCGATTATTGTGGGGGTTATTGTTGGGAGCGGGATTTTTATTTCCCCCAAAGGAGTACTCCTGGAGTCGGGGAGTGTGGGGATGTCCCTCATCGTGTGGGTGCTGTGTGGGGTCATCTCACTTATAGGGGCCATGTGTTATGCCGAGTTAGGGACAATGATTCTAAAATCGGGCGCAGACTATGCCTACATTATGGAATCTTTTGGACACTTTCCTGCTTTCTTGTATCTGTGGGTCGCTATCATGATTATCATTCCCACGGGAAATGCCATCACAGCACAAACTTTTGCGTATTATGTACTAGAACCTTTGTTCCCTGACTGTGAGGCACCTGGGGAAGCAGTCAGTCTATTAGCAGCTGTCTGTATAAGTAAGTAAATACCATGCTGGATTTGATGATGCAATGTTTAAAAACACGCGGGTTTGGATGATGCAATAACACCAGTATATAGCCATCCTCCCAAAACTGAAGAAAAATCAATTACATAAATAGAATTTTAAAAATTTAAAATAATTAATTTTTACAATAGATTAATTTATACCAACAGATTAAAAATAAAATAGAAAAATGCATAAGTATTTTTTCCATAACAACACATGAACAAGTCAGTTATAATTTGTATGCAGTATATTGTTTAAAATGTAGGATATCATATTTTTTGTGTTTTTCAGCACTTTTAACATTTATAAATGCCTGGAATGTAAAAATGGCAGCCAGAGTGCAAGATGTATTCACTGTAACCAAAGTCCTAGCATTAGTCATTATTATCATCGTTGGAATGGTCTATCTAGTCATTGGTAAGTTTACTTCAAATTTTTATAAGCATCAAAGTTCACAATGCATACTATTTCCTAGTGATTGTAAAGTTTAGTTTTAAATTGTTAAGGCAAATAAAACAGTCATTTGTATATTTTGAATTAAAATCTCTAAGTGAGCATTGAACTTGTATTGTTAATGTTATATTCCCTATCACAACCATGCACCTAAATATTTTTTTTCATACCAAAAATTGCTAATTATTAAATTCTTATTTTATCATTTAATGCTAATTTAGTTAGTACATAATTTTTTTTTTTTGTAGTCTTGATGGTTAAGTCTGTTTTAGAAACTATTGAAATTCCGTCAATTAGCAGTCATTTTGATTTAAAAATTTTTTTCAAAAAAATTTTTTCGTAGATTTTATCGATGGATTTAAAAAAAATTTATAAGTTTAAAATTGAATATCAATATTGAGTATGCTGAACAAGGAAAATTAATATTTATATACTCTAAACTTACATGAATCCTCAATGTTGATGTAATATTTTATAAAATGACTCAAGTCAATTCTTTTATTTTTTCCCTCAAGGATTCTGTCTTGTGAAATGAAGTCATTTCACTGTATTTATTCAGCATGATGATATGAATTTTTGTATTGAGATCAAGAAGGGATTTTATATGAGCTTTGTCTGTTGAATATTGTTTGACTTATAGATTACCCAGAATAAGGGACCCGGTGTCTTGCAGACTTCTTGTTCTAACTATAGCTGGTAAATCTGGTGATGAACTTACTGCTGCACATAATAACATGCATTTTCTGTTCATATCACCCTGATTGAAAACTTTAAAAAACAAAATTTGAATCACAGTTATACTTTATTAATTCCCCCCTCCCCGAATAGACACACCAACCAACCAACAATAAAAAACAAAACAAAGAAAAATGAATAGCATATGATATACCAAAGAAAACTTTTAATACTTTATAATACAGTAAAACTCACTTAAAATGAACATGCTTATAATGACCTTATGCTTACAGTAAAGTTTTTTCATTCCCCTTGAATGACTTTAAAATATATTGAAGGCTTAACAGATATAATGAATTACACTTATAACAAAGTAAACTTTCCTGTAAGTGTGTTTTACTGTAATTGCTATCTAAGATTTATTTTATTTTTATTTGCCAGAAAAGTTTTTCAAGGGTCGTTTTGATATTCTATAATATATAGATTAACAGAAAAGTAGTGTTTAAATAGTTATTGTAACATTTGACTGTGTGATGGTGAGAATTATGAATCAATTTCAGTAGCTGGAAGTAACAAATCCATGATAACAGCTGTTGTCACAGTAAATAATACTAAAGAATTACACGTTTGACGCTATAGTAATACAGAGGAAATTAATTTCATAAATAATTCAGAAAATTGTTTTTTGGCTTTAACTATGCACAGCACAGATTATGACTAGAAATTTTTCAAAATGTTTACTGTTAGAACAAGTAGTATTTAAGTTTTAACAAATGAAAAAAAGTACAGTAAAGTATTTTTTTGACCAAGATTTCTTAAACTGAATATTTAGTACACCAGGGAAAAAAAGAATTTATGAAAAGAAAAAATTAAACCACCTTATTTATTTGGGGTGTAGTTAAAAGCACATGTGACTGTGAGAAAAGGAAAAGCTATTACATATTTGATCTTTGTTGATCCCTTTAACACAGTATCTGTTAAGTAAATACACTTTGTTTAGGGAAGGAAATGGAAACCCATTGTGAATGAACTGACACTGAAAACTGTTGACTTAAGAAAACTTGATAAGAATAGAATAAATTTTTGTCTCCTGCCTCAGGTAGCCGAGATGTCCTGGTGTTTTTATTTGCTGGAGATTCTTTGTATAAATTGACTGCTAATTCCTTGTCAGATAATGGAGGTGATGCCATTTTACCGTATTTATAACTAATAATTCTGTGTGCACAGCCGTATATCATCAGACATTTGGCATGAGATGCTTTAGGGCCAGTGTTAAGCTATACCAATTATGTTAATCCTTTTAACACTTCCTAGAAAAGTTCTTATGATTATGTTGGAAGCCAGTTATTTCAGGGATTTTCACAAGTGGCCCTTTTACAAAATAAGGAGGTTCCCAGTGGAAGCATTTTAATTTAATAAATATTTACAGTGAAAACTGTCTAATCCGACTCCTGAATAATCCAGCACACTGTGGTTTAGGATGTTAAATCCTTTCCCATTTTACTGTTTTCCATGTTTTTAACACTGTGTAAGGCCATACCAATTTGTAAAATAGTTCTTCGGATTTTCAAAAATAAAAAGTGAGGCGAGCGAGCGAAATTTTTTTATAAATATTATTTTTTATTTTGGGTTTCAAAATTATGAAAATATATTAATACATATATATATATATTTTTTAATAAAGTGTGATTTCAAAGAGCATGAACCTAAAAAATAAAGAAATATCATTTGCATACCACATGAACTTATTCTTAACTTTTTGGGGATTTTTTTTAATAAGTAAAAATGTGTCAAATTTCAAAGACTTTACTTTCATAAATGTAATGTTTTCAAACATCTCCTCTGCTTCCATTTCTATTGCTGTGTATGAAACAACTTTGTACCCATTGTTTTTAACTATAGTACACAGTGTTGTGCAATTAAAAAAATCAAGCACTAGCCCACAGGCTAGTGGCAGCTGCAATTAGTTACTAGCCCAAATACAGGGGCAAAAATTAAAACAAAACTATAAAATAATGTTGAAAAAGAAATTAATTGCTGATAAAAGTCAGGGTACTGAGGTCATTCTTTTTAAAGTCAAAGTTTAAATTTTATTAAATTCAGTCATGTTTAAATTATTCTCTGAAATAAAATTAAAATGAACTTCAATTAATTATCTTCCCTTTCTCTGATCATTGCACTAGGCCTAGCTCATTTAGAACATGTAGAATGAAATTAAATTTATTCATTTTGTTTTCATCTTAAATCACTCAAAACAAAAGAAATATATTTTATGTGAGTCACAAAACACTTATCTTTCAGTTGATTGAGTGATCATAAATAATTTAAAGATATAGCTGCATGTATTTACCATAAACGGAGGAATGCTAATTAGGGAAAAAACGATCGTTTTTGGAAATAAATAAGTCAGGTAGTTCTGCAAAATGGATAAGATTATGGAGATATATTGACAGTAGGAGTATGTTGTCTAGAAAATATAAACTGGTTGGGAATTTTATAGCCAAAATCGAGTTAAAATACCGGTTGTGCTTTTCATGTATTGCGTGTGTAGTTATATTTTTTACTAGCCCGACGGGCTACCTCCTCGTAGAAAACCACTATCCCGACCCCCTAAAATGTTAGCCCCAGGGCGTCAGGGGATGCTAATTGCACACCCCTGGTACATATGAACAGTTGAACAGACATGGTGCAAAACTTCACAAACTGCTTCAATCTCACTATAAATCCCGCGCATCTGTCACAAGTTTCAAAGTTCTTGTATGTTTGGTGCAAAAAGTCGAGAAAAAAAAATTGTAGTCGGATTTTTTTGGAAGCGCGCGCGGACATTTTTTTTTAAATATTATAATTTGCATTTGTAATAAATAGAAGCGGCGAATCCGACGAACTATATTAGAAATTGGTATGGCCTAATCCGACACTTTGTCTATTCCTACACAAAATTCGTCTCCCAGTGCATGTCGGATAAGACAGGTTTCACTGTATTATCAATTTTTTCTCCAGTTATTGTATTATACAGTGTATCTCAGCCGGTACAATCATGGTTTCAGCAGTTAAAAGTACACCTGGTACCTAATATGTGCAAATTTTACTGGTTGTCTGGTTATAGATAAAATCTAGAAAATACAGGAAAATTCAAGTTTTTGACTGTTTATTAATAATGAGGTTAACTATACAGGGATGAAATTCTAGACTGAATTCTTTCTATTAATATTTTTTAATGATAGTACGAGTGTTACACTTGGTAACTGATCTTTTATTGTTTTTTTTATAAGATAAAAGGAACTTTCATATGCTCATGTGATTTTTCAACTTAATAAAAGGTTTCAAGTTAATGAAGTATTTCAAACGTGTTGGTAACATGAAAATTGCTCCATGTATAACAAGAAGATCTTTCATAGCTGCTTCATTATTATGTGTGCAGTGCTATCCACATTTTCACTTTAATCAAAAGCATAGTACTATCAGTGACTAGTTTATACATGTAAAACATTACACTTTACTCATTAGTTAAATTTGAAAAATTGACTGTCAGTGGACTTTTTCTTAGGTATTTTAAGTTGTGCAGTATATAGCCTTTATTTAAAAACAGCTGATTTCTACTGTAGACAGAACTGGTTGTAAATGTTCTTCCATTGCTATGTAGGTGACAGAGAGAGTTTTGAGGAACCATTTGAAAGTACAGAAACAGAATTAGGAAGGATTGCCCTGTCATTTTACTCTGGACTCTTCTCCTACGCAGGATGGTAATATCCACAGTCTTTCAGTTTCATTTTTAGATTTTAAGATTTCTTACACATCAACGTTAAGATTACATGTATTTTTAAACGTACTTTCTGTTTTCAAAAGGTGACATAGATTGTTTTACAAATGTGACACGGTTTGCCAGAGTTGAATTTTTTCCTGTCATTTTTTAACAGGAATTATTTGAACTTTGTAACAGAAGAATTGAAAAATCCCTACAAGTAAGAATCTTGATATTTTTTTTTCTGTGTGCTGAATAACTTAGCAGATGAATAATTTGGCACTATTTTAGCACTTTTATTGAAAATTGCTGTCATATTTTAATGTTTCAGATTTCTTATTTATGTTAGTATTTTTATCATGAAATGACTCAAAGACGCCAAATTGCAGAAACACAATTTTACTTTTTTTCTTCAGAAATCTACCTCGAGCCATTGGTATATCAATTCCATTAGTGACTGTTATTTACGTGCTGGCCAATGTAGCTTACTTTGCCGTCCTAACTCCTGCTGAAATGATTGCTTCTAAAGCCACTGCAGTGGTGAGTACAAAGAAATATTTAGATAAAACAATTATTGAGGGACTACAGAATTGTGAATTTTTAGTGGCATTTCAACAGATCATGTTGAAATCTTACTATTATTGTAGGACAGGCAACCTAGAAACAAGCTTTTCAAAATTTTTTCTGTTACTTAAAATTCTGCAAGGAATTTTTAACCAGTTTGCAAGCCATTGTGAAGCTGCGGAACATTGCAAAATACAATGTTACTGATAGGCGGAGCCAAAAAATGGCATATAAAAATGTATTTTTTCAGCAGTTAAGCTATCTTTGCTAGCCAAGGGTTTTTAATCCACTCTGCACCCCATAAACCCTTTATGGGAAGCAATGGTCTGAAAACCTAAGGCCAGCAAAGATAAGGTAGGACTTCCATGGAATTGTAACAGTAACAATGCTTCATTCACAATCATTAACAATATGGAAAAGAGTTCCTCATCACTTGTATAGGGACGTGGTACAGTACATCCTATTTTTATTGATGTTAGTAAATTTTATTGACACTTGTATTGCACTTGAAAATCTGTTGTCAACATATTGGGGTTGGATAGCAGCTTACATAATGATATTGGTCTCTTACTAAGAGGCTGACTAATTCTGGTCAGTTTACAAGACACTAATGCCAAAGGTAAATCTGGCAGTATGTTACCCATCTGGAATAGGGTGCCTAGCGTGTAAAGAATTTGATGTTTCTCAACTTCCTGCAGGTACTTGTGTCCCATTTATTTGGGGCAGCAAAGATGCATGCCTCCATCGTGGCTTTGTAGTGTTATCTTTCTGACAGCTTGATACATCAGAAATGTTTACAGATTTACCTACCGGTATTTACCTCTCATTTCAATGTCAATGACCTTGTGAATTCAGTATTATAATCCCCCTCCCTTCCCCAAATCAGATAAAATTCTCATTGATCTGTTTTGTTAAAAAAAAAAATTCAAGCACTGGGCTACCTTGTATTTCATATGCTGATTGCTTTATTTGATTGAGCGTTTAAGATTGTATCATTTTGTATTTGATGTTTAAGTAAGACACATTGATCTGTCAATACATGTAACCCCAACAAAATGACAGTGTCTTATGAAATTCTGTTCAGTATTTATTTTCATATTTATGATATTACATAATCATATGGTAAAAAAAAACAATTTGTCTTGCTGACTTGATGTCTGATCAGAAAATGAAATACATGTAGATACAGACAATCCTGAACCCTGATATGAGGAATTTTTATGATCACATCATTTGTTTTCAAACTATGATTTCTCTTTAGCATAACACATGATAACTGGGATGTTTGTATATGATTACAATAATTCCCATTTGCTGTATTAATTTCTGTACTTGTCATGTTTAATTGATGCAACGTGCCATTTATTTTGGAACCCCACAAGACAGTTATGAATGACAACTGTCTGGCTACTGGTTGAAGGAAAATGAGTCCTGATATTTGTATTATCTGTTGTTTTTTCTGTCACAACTGCACATCTGGTGGTAAACTGTGAAATAGCCTTATGACAAGTGTTGAGAATAAATCCCCATTTCTTTGATTAACCTGCCTGATAAGGCACTGAACCTGTGGTGCAGGGACACAGCTGTACAAAGTGATGTTCTAATGTAACCAAAGCATGTACCGATACTCCCTCATACATTAAGTAACAATTTCTGAAATTAAAGAAAGTTCACAGGTTCAAAAAATGAATTAGCACCCACCATGGTCAGAGAAATTGTGAATGTGCTGGTCAGGATTAATGGTCAAGAATCTGAAAGAGGTTCTGGGGCTCATTTTAAAAAAGAACTTGCAACTAAGACCTCAATTGAATTCTGCCTATAATTTCTTAATTACAATACATTGAAAATGGTTTTAATGTAATGTCTAAAGATATATTTTTATGCTAGTAGTTTTAAACAGAATGATTGATTTTGCAAAATTTTACAGGCAGCTAAAGTTTTGGGTCTTTACAAGTTCTTTTGTTAAAGGTACCTTTCTCCAAATTCCTCTTCTTATAAGAGAACCTTATAGCTGAGGCTATCTTGACCTCCACTTTTTAGCATCTGACAAAAACAGTAGTCGGCCTTGACATCAAAAATTGGATGATGAAAATCAAAGGGATTATATATAATTGCTAATTGGATGTTGTAGTCAGATAGTGCAACAGGTGGTATTTTAAAAATAATGTCATGTATTTTATGTGAGTGTCTGCATGTTTATTTTGTTCAAGAGACCTATTCTTATCTCAAAGTGAAGTTCAATAGACGATAGGTCACTGTAGCTTTATTCTAGATCTATTTATTCATTTTTCAGACTTTTGCTGGTAGGACCCTTGGTGTGATGGCGTGGATTATGCCAGTATTTGTGGCTTGTTCTACCTTCGGCAGTGTAAATGGGGCCATATTTACTTCGTCAAGGTAACCAAGATGTTTTCTGTCATGTCAACCTGCAAAGTCAATGCATCTTTAGGGTTTGGTTGACCGCATTTATTTTCAGAACCTGTTCTCCATGTCATAATAAAATAGGTGTCAGTAAATTTTACATTTAATTGTGTGAATTAAATTCAAGACACGATATGAGAATCTTAATTAAAATACCATCCATATATAAATGTGGTACATTATGTAATAGAAATTGGTTAACATTACAAAAAATGGTTATATTTTTACTGGAAACATCTTTAAAAAATTTACAGATATCTGTTTAAATTTCATACAAGATAATTTAGAAGCGGATCTCCAGTTTCTAATTAAATGTTCAGAAAAGCGGATGGGATGGTCGTTCTGAAGGTCCTTCTTTTTCATTCTTTTTAATTTTTATTGAAATAGATACTAGGTTTCTAAAAAAGATGATCTTCGTTCGTGTTGATGTTTTATATATTTTCTAAAATTAAAATATGTCAAAATAAGGTCATTGTTCTGACTACTTTTTAGACAGACCTACAAGAACTGGGCCTTGTATCAGTTCAAGGCAGCATTATGTTTACATTATGTGGTTAGATCTCTACATTAAGCTCCGTGGAAGTTGTTGGTCAGTCACAGCATTCTATATCCCCTCGTAAAACTATTAAAACAACCTTATATTTTATAGGCATAGACTTTACTACCTCTTTAGAATTTACTGCTTCTTAAAAATCTGTTGAGCGAATGAAAGGAATCCTTAAATTCTCCTTTTATTTTCATAAAGAAATTTCATGATGTTTGTTTTCATAAAGTCTTTAAGAATTTTAAATGGCATGGAAAGGTCAGAGGATAAAAAAAAATGAATATATTAAATAAGTAAACACATGTAAAGTACATATATACGAAGTATTTGTAGTTATATTTTGATATGATAACTGTCCTTATATAGTACATGTATACTACAAAATTATTTATGAAAAAATTAAATAACTTGTATTAATCACATTATTAAACATTGATCTTGAGTTTAAAGTGTAATTGGTTAGGGGCATTGTAAAAAATGTTTACAATTTGAATTAAAAAATAAAAATAATTTAATAGATGTGAAAGATATTTCTCTTTGACCCATAAAATCAATAAGTGCAAACATTCTCCATGTATTTCTTTTTTAAATTAGAAGTTCGGAAGACTTATGTGTGATCTTTTATTGTAGGTTGTACTTTGTGGGAGCCAGACAGGGGCACCTGCCAGAATTCCTAGCCACTCTCAATATCAACTTGTTCACACCACTTCCATCCCTCTTGTTTGGGGTAAGTTTGATAACCCTCCACTCTCAATATCAACTTGTTCACACCACTTCCATCCCTCTTGTTTGGGGTAAGTTTGATAACCCTCCACTCTCAATATCAACTTGTTCACACCACTTCCATCCCTCTTGTTTGGGAAGTTTGATAACCCTCCACTCTCAATATCAACTTGTTCACACCACTTCCATCCACTCTCAATATCACTCTCAATATCTTGTTCACACCACTTCCATCCCTCTTGTTTGGGGTAAGTTTGATAACCCTCCACTCTCAATATCAACTTGTTCACACCACTTCCATTCCTCTTGTTTGGGGTAAGTTTGATAACCCTCCACTCTCAATATCAACTTGTTCACACCACTTCCATCCCTCTTGTTTGGGGTAAGTTTGATAACCCTCCATTCTCAATATCAACTTGTTCACACCACTTCCATTCCTCTTGTTTGGGGTAAGTTTGATAACCCTCCATTCTCAATATCAACTTGTTCACACCACTTCCATTCCTCTTGTTTGGGGTAAGTCTGATAACCTTCCTTTTGCCTTGAATCGGTTACAGATAAATACATTCCCTATATTCATTACTTGGTCAAAGCTTCCAAACTACTTTATCCATTTATGAATTTAAGGATTTTTTACATTCTTAGGGAAAAACTATTATTTTTTCCTAAAGGTGAAAAAAGATTATTCATATCTGTCAGAATGGTATTTAGTGAATTAAAACCAGATTAAATTGCAGATTAATATCATGCCATTCTGTATGTAAATTCACACATGTATCCCTCAACAGATCATTGCATTCAAAATGCCAGGGGGATTCAAACCTAGTAACCCTTGGATTAATAGTTTAGCCTTAACTTCACCTGGCTGTTCCTTTTGTCAGTCACATTTTCACCTCTCCTTACCACCCATATAAAGTATCATAGCCTCTTATATTTTAATTTGGATTTGATGTATTAAGTTCAGAAGCTATGATTTCTGACAAAATAAAACGAAAAAGAAGAAGGATGGTTAGACAGATGTATTTGACATACCACAGGGAAAAGGCAGTAAATGAATAAAACAGTAAATTGAAGATACTGAACTCAGTGTATTTGGAATTTGATCTTAGCTTGTCAATAATGTACCTTGTATAATATTTTCTGTTGACTTTTAATTTTAAACTTATCTGTGATGAAAACTTAAATATTAACATTGTAATGTAACATTGTAATCATAGTGATCAATAACTAGGAATGGTATTGTTTATTTGCAGTATATTTGACTGTCTCTTCTTGGCCACCTTTGTAATGATCAAAGTATCATTTGTTATTGAACGTTACAAAACTGAATTGCTCCAAAGCAAAGAGCAGAGAATTTTTTTTTTTTAGTACATATATATGTTTATCTAAATATTATGGAAATGTGAAAAGATCCCACTTTTCAGTTTCATAGGTTTAAATGATTCATTTCTTTGTGGCAGTAGTCTACGTGATTCTGTAATATGTGTCTTTTTCTGACTTTAGTGCCTTATGTCCCTGGTGATGTTATGTAGTTGTTATATGTTGTTTTTCCTCTCTTTAGTGCCTTATGTCCCTGGTGATGTTATGTAGTTGTTATTTTGTTCTGACTTCAGTGCCTTATGTGCCTGGTGATGTTATGTAGTTTTTATCTTTTTCTGACTTCAGTGCCTTATGTCCCTGGTGATGTTATGTAGCCGTGATGTCCAGGTCCTGATTAACTATGCTGCCTTTGTGGAGACATTGTTCATTACAATCAGTATTGCTGGCCTTATCTACATGAGATACAAATTCCCCGACAGAGATCGACCCATCAAGGTAGGTGTGATTATTCTGATATTTAGCTTTAACTTAATGCAGATATTAAGTCTAACTTCTGAAATTTACTTCATAAAGGCTTATAAGTTGAAAAAAAAAGAGATAGAGAGATTGATAGAGTAGGATGAGTGGAAAGTGATATTAAATTTCATGTCCGCTTTATCATTGCAACTGTAATCAAAGGCTAAACATTTTTTTTTACCGGTTATGTTACAGGTGAATATTCTGCTGCCGGTCTTTTTCATCTTCATCTGCCTTTTCCTTCTCTTCATGCCTCTAACGATCGATGCTAATGAGGTGTTATGGGGCATTATCATGGTACTGACTGGTGTCCCTGTGTATCTACTAGGCATCACGTGGAAAAACAAACCCAGGGCTTTCACTAGATTTATTGGTAAGAGTTCGCTTGCTTGGCTGGTTGGAAATCTTTATACACCTTTATAAAACTGTTCAACTTAATTTTTAAGCAGATTAGTAAAGTGATTCATTCATGGATGTGCCCATATATCCAGTTTTGTTGAAAATATGTTTTCGATTGTTTTGTAGTGAGATGTCATGATTTCTTTATGTAGGGAAAATTTTTCTTTGGTACATATGAATTATAGTTAATGGTCATCTATTGATTTTACAGATTCATTCACGGTGTTATCCCAAAAGGTGTTAATGACGGTCCGAACAGACATGAAAGAGGACTGAGATCAAACCGAGTCAGGAGGAGAGAGAGGACTGAAATTCATCTGAGCCTGTGTGAGAGTGATTTCAGCGGTGGGGGGAACACCCTATTATATCTGTCTCTATTGTTCTGCTTTTAATTTTACACGTCTGTTATTTTTTGCCGGTATTCAGTTCATTTTAACTACAGTTCCACAGGCTTGATAATGTTTATATAGCCCTGTATATAAATCTTGTGAAGTAGAATCTACTTCCTAATATATCACTGTATAGAAGTACTGGTAACTTTTTTGAATCACAGTAACATCATTCCAAGTCCACATACCCTATTTATTGTATTTATTCTCAGATGTCCACATTCTATGGCGTATGACTAATAAATTTTTTTATTGATTAATCATACCAAAATGTAGGCTGCCTTTTGTGTTCTTTTAAACTTTTTGTCTTTTATACATATTGTTTAAAATATTCTGCATGGATCTGAGAATTTTTTTTTTTTTATGTAAACCTTCATCCCTATAGAACTGGTTTGCATGTTTATATTGTTATGCAAGTGAAGTTTAGGGGGATTACATGACCGAAATCTGGAACTCTTTGATATCCATGAACAAGACAATATATTTAGGAACTGAGTCTATCCCTATTACCTCAGTGAACATTTTATCAAGCACTATGTATTTTCACAAATACCATGATGACCGTTTATTGTTAAATGTTGATATACATTTTGCCTTTCTGACTATACTTTCTGAGAGTCAATGTTTATGTAACTAACTTGTTTTAGCAATATATTTACTTGTTTTGCAAAGTTGATCATGTTAATTATTTATACTATTATTTGATACTTACCTAATGATATTTGAATACTTGAAGCATGAAGAAGAAATATTACCTTACAAATTTATGACTCGGATTTGATATTAATCAGAGCTTGTACTATCATCATACAATATCACTGTCTTGAATGGATTGTCAGAAGTGTGCATCTCAATTCTACATGTATGTAACTGTTGTTAAGGATATTTTGATTTTAAAATTATATATGAACATATGTATGTTTTTATGGAGCTCAAGAAGATGCATGTTTGAGTGTGCTTGTGTTAAAATAGGGATTGTTATACTTACAGGTCAATGTAAGCATTTCCAATTAATTAGTACAATGTACATGCATGGTCATAAGTTGTTAGGCATTATGGTCATTTTCATATGTTCGAACCTCTATATTTGAATTTACTCAGACAAATTTGTACAGAAGAAGACCATTTCAGCAGCAAATTAGTAGCATAATCCAACATTTATTTTAATAATTTGAATGTAGAATTCTACTGTAGTTTTTTTACCCTTAACTTTTCTTCAATCTGTGGACTTGTCATTGATTTCCAAATTGAAATAAGTGTTTTATTTTATTTAGTATATGATTTGTACAGCTCTTTTTCCAAATATGTATTGCAATGCAGCAATTTCAGATTGGCTTTTTTACCTGTAAATATTTTTTGTTGGAGTTCATATGCAATGCACAATGCTCCTTTCTTACTGATAGTTTTCTGAGGTATTTTTAATTTAAAACCACAATACCATCAGCTGATTTTAAGACAAAATATAAGCATACAGATATCGAATGAAGGGAATCTGTACTACATGTATTAAAGAAGGAAAAAAAATAAAGATGGTTTTAACCAGTAAATTTGTCCTCAAACTTGGATTCAGAAAAAAATGTAATTGTACAGCAGTATCAGTCATTATAAAATAGTACAAAGGTCTTCCAATTATTGAAGCTCATGAATTATACAGGGAACAAAAAAATAAAATGTAGAACTATTGCATATTTCCTTCAGTACTAATGGCAATATAAGTTTAAAATTTTTAGAGCTTTTATAACATTGTTTGTTAAAGATTGGCATGAATAACAATGCCTATATGTTGTAAGGTACCTTTGTAATACATGTATATTTATTGAATAAATCTTTGTGTGCATTTGAAGATCTGAATGTATTATACAGAATGCATAATCTCTTGCTTTTACGGCTTTTATTTTAATTCAGTTAATGTTTGTTTACATATACCTAGACTGCCAGATTTAATGAATTGCAATTTTATGCAAAACAGCAAAATTAGAATTCTATTTTTGTACTTTATTTATCTTTCTTGACATTATGTGTATTCTTGAGGAAAGACAAAATACATTAATGTGCAATAATGTAAAAAATAAATGTATGAAAATTTAAACAATATCATTATACATGTATTTGATCTGATCTTTGATCTCCAATGATTTCAAGTTGAAATAAATTTTGAACACTGTATCTTTTGTTGTTGTATTTTGATTTTTGAAGGCCCCCACTTTTTTGCAAATACATACATAATATTGACAATTGGACTTCACCTTTTTTGTTGGTTTAGCCCCCCCCCCCACTTTTAATTTGCTTCCGACGCCCATGATATGTTAATTATAGTATTTGTTATGGTGGGGGGCGGTGTGAATAATTATTGCATTAATTGACATAAAATATTCAATGAGAATGATGTGATATTTCTCTATTTATATTTATAAATCAATACAACTTTAATTTTACACGTTATATTATTACAGAATCTTACAACAGGCATTTTTAAAATATATGATTTTTACCCTGTCCATCCATCTGTCTGTCTGTCTGTTGTTAAAACAAGGAAATGGACAGGGAACAGGATGTGAGAAAGGGCTTTAATTTTGGCTAATCATATATACTTCATTAGCCAGGACTGAGCATAAATTGTTCAGGAAAGTGTGCCAGCTAGAGAAATATTTTTACTGCCAAACAATATTACAATAAATATAAATATGGGAACCATAGTCAGTGGGAGGTACATCATCTGTACACCATGTTCCCTGTGCAACGATTTGAATTTCTGTTAGTATGATAGTAAGTAAACAAATTGATTATCCGTGTTTCTACGAGTCAGCCATTCCGGAAAAAGACGGTCCGATCATCATTTAGGCGTTTACTGCAAAATCTGGTACGACTTGTCTTGCACCGGTAAACCCAAATTTTAGGAAACAAGCAATGGTTATGAAAATGTTAATAATTTGATACGAAATTAGCTCAATTTGAACCTATTTAAATTTATTTATAATGGAAAGGCAACCAGCTAAGGATGCTAAGCCTGGATTTCTATCTATATTGACTGGCGAATGGATAGATGTTCTAGATTCAGCCAGAGTAAGTTAGAGAAAATTCGAAAGTACAGGTTTTTTGATTCGAAAAGCAATCCAAATTAAAAATAATAAGTTTAATCATCGCCTTTTGGGGAAAAATTATGCTAAAAAGTAATTCTATTGTTTGAGTAACTGTACAACACCTTGTATTTGGTGAGACATGGATAAGAATGATTAACCTATTAACTTAGCATTTTTCTTTTTCAATTAAATGCTATTTTGACTAGCTAGAATATATATATATATATGTAGGACTCCAAAGTGCGATGGGACTCCAAAGTCCGATGGTCATGCCAAAGTCCGATGGTCTGCGCCAAACCCCGATGGTTTGACACACCAAAGTCCGATGGCGCAGAAAACAATTAACGTCTATGACGTCATAGTACTACTGCGCAAAAATGCGATGCCTCGCCATGCTAATAAATAAATACAAAATATCATGAATACAAATACCTCGTCTTTTGAATGTAGGTGCTTAACTAAGACTTATCAGTTGAAAAATGAGTATCAACTCTAACCTAACTATCATAGGTGGGTGCAAGACTAATCTAAATCAATCCAATAGTGTGCGAGGACTAACCCTAAAATCTCTCGGGTGGGTTCGAAGAAACACATTAGTGTTCAAGGACTAACCCTTATCAATCGAACGATGTACGAGGACTAACCCTAATACCTCTGGTGGGTGAAAACAAAAAGCAATAGCAGTAAAAACGTATGTGAGACAAATACTGCATCAATGGATTTTGAATGCAAAATAATGTCATGGCATCGGACTATTGACGTCATAAACGTTAATTGTTCATCCGCACCATCGGACTTCGGCTTGTTTCGCACTTTAGCGTCGCGTGTCTCATAGGAAACAAGCCATCAGGCTTTGGCGTGACCATCGGACTTTGGCGTCCATAAAGACAACGAACCATCGGGATTTGGTGCAGACCATCGGGGTTTGGCGAGACCATCAGACTTTGGCGTCACCATCGGACTTTAGAGTCTTACATATATAGCTCATAGCTATATAGCTATTTCAAGCTATTTATGTAAAGTAATGGATAGTGTGTAGAATGTGACATAAACATATGGCATGTAGATGTTATTGTGTAAATGTAATGAAAATTAAATTTTTTTTACAATTATGCTTTTGTAGCATGGAAAATGTCGCAGTGTGTCAGAGTTTGAGAAGCTTAGCAGGGTAGGAGAGGGCACTTATGGAATTGTTTGTAAGTTATTTTTTATTCTCATACACCAGCTGCTTAAATATAAAATGATGAAAAAGAATGGTCTATAAAAGATTTTCATAAATTTAACTTAGAATCTTAAATGCATATTAAGAAATCAAGATTCTTTTATGATTTATCAGATAGAGCAAGAGATAGGAAGACAGATACAATTGTGGCATTAAAGAAAATGAGAATGGAAAGAGAAAAGAATGGTATGTAAAACTTCAGAATGACAATTCAATATAGTATGTAAAGACCAGTTCACTTAGCTACAATCGCTTGATGAGAAGTTACTTACTGCTGAGGTTGTTTTGATGTTTCAACAATCTTAGCAATAATTGTGATGTTATCATTCTGTATTTCAGTATTCAATGATAAATGCACTTAAATTTACATTTTAAGAGACTTAGAATCTATGTTGCTTCTCCTCTTTCTGTTTCTAACACTGTTTGAAAAATAAATGGATAATTAGAATCAAGAACAAAGTTATTGATCATGATGTACAGGTAATACCAGCTTTGAGATTGGTTACCTGTACAGTTATTGGGAATTCAGCAATTTTTGTGGGCTTAATTTTTTAATTTTAAGATGTGAAAATACCTATGAGTTCATTCCCACCACAAAATGTAAAATTTCTTGCATATATCTACACAAAATTCTTCATCCACAAATATAAATCCCCATAAACCCCCTCATTCCCCTCAAAGCACAAAAAATTGACCTCACAAAAAGTATGTGGTTTTTTTTTAGCAGTTAATTCAATAATTCTTTTTCTAATATTCTTTCAGGAATTCCTGTCAGTGGATTGAGAGAAATTAACATTTTGTTAAATTTACGGCATCAGAACATAGTGGAACTTCAAGAAGTAGTGGTTGGAAAAAGTTTAGAAAGGTAAAATGCTTAAGTTCTTAAATTGTTTGTGTATGTCAAATTTATATAACATGAAAATGATGTCAAAGAATTAAAGTAATGGTTTGGAGATGTAAATTATATTTGCCATAAGGAGAATGTATTTTGTGTAAGACTCTAGGCCTTACTGCAGAATGATCAGTATTGACATGTTTTGTAGTATTTTTCTGGTGATGGAATACTGCGAGCAGGATCTGGCCTCACTTCTAGACAACATGTCCTCTCCTTTCTCAGAAGCTCAGGTAAGACCCAGAAAATTAACTACTCTTTGTTTAAGTTCACTGAATCAAAAAGTTCTTATTTTTATGTGTATTTCAAAATGATATTTCTTGTAGCTGCATTATTATATTTAGCTGAAATGATAGAAAACAGTTCAGATTTTGTTTGCTTTTCATGATCCAGTATCAAAATATGAAAATAATCTACATTGCAAATTTTATTTTGGCTCAAAAATGAAATGTAAGACAAAGATTTTTTTTTATAGGTGAAATGCATCATGCTACAGTTGTTTAAAGCCTTAAGATATCTACATGAGAACTTTATAATACACAGAGATCTGAAAGTCTCCAACTTGTTGATGACAGATAATGGGAGTGTCAAGATAGGTGTGTTACTATTTATTAAACAGAAAAAATCATATCGCTAGAAATGCCTGTACCAAAAGGTGCATTACTATTAAAGTGATAAAATCACATCAATAGAAATGTCACTTACAATAAACCCATCTCAAATATGTTGAAGTGTCTTGATGTTTAACTGACAAAGAGATAAAAGATCTAAAAGTATATAATCTTTTTCAGCTGATTTTGGGTTGGCCAGAAAATATGGACTCCCTCAGAAACCCCTGACACCATTAGTAGTGACCTTGTGGTAGTTATTAGGCTTTTTTTTGTCATAAACTGTGCTAAATATAGAATAAATAAATACACTTGTGTTACCTGGATTTGAATACACTGATGTAACTTGGATTTTGTGTCATTCTTCTCTGTAAATTTTAACAGGTACAGAGCACCAGAGCTACTGTTTGGATCCAAGGAGCAAACAACAGCAATAGATATGTGGTAAGAAGGCAGGAGATAGGATTACATTGTTTTAGTGATTATGCATAATATGGTAGATAAATGGGGAATGTCTTATTGTTTGGAAAAAAATATTTTTTGAAGCATTCGGCTATGTAGAGTACAAAAATGTGTATTAATAATGGGTTATACATGTGAATCATATTGATAGACTGGAATATTAAAATTTAACTAATGATATGCCCAAAATCATAGAATGTTTATGTTCTACTACTTGCTGGATCAAAGGGGGACAATTTTATCCACTAAATAAGCACTGTAAATGTACATAATAAAGTCTATGTTTTGAATATAGATTCATGAATAATTAGGTTAAAAACAGTAACTTTTCTTTGGATAAGGGTTACATGTATCAATAAATGGATAACTGTGCTATAACAGAGCAAAACTATAAATATTTAATATACCGGTGGTATTTTGATATTACTATAGTTCACCATTTACATTATAAACAGGTCAGCTGGCTGTATATTTGGGGAGTTGCTTGCCCACCGACCTCTCCTCCCAGGGAGGTCAGAAATCCACCAAATCGAGCTCATCATAGAAATGTTTGGGACCCCAAATGACAATATATGGCCGGTAATATTTTAATTAGGTGAAATAGTTTTTGATTAAATCCTATTGATGGTACTGCTTTGATGAATAAACATTGCACATGTAAATGAAATGAAAATCACCATATTAATGGAGTAAATCTCTAGTTTGTATACTTGTATTGCATGTATTCACAGCTCTCACTCTTATTCAAGTCATATAAAATTCTTTGCAGGGATTTTCCAAGTTACCTGCAATGGAAACCTTGTCACTGAAGAAACAGCCGTGAGTCTCACAAAGTTTTGATATGCATGAATTTTAATGAAAGCATCAAAATCTCATGAATTTGCAGAAATAAAGTACTGTAGAAGTACTTTTTTCCGCGTGGTATTATTTTACGCTATGTACGCGGTCACAAATTTTCCGCGGAAATTTGTCCAAGCGTACTTAATATTAATGTAAGGCATATAGTGACAATTTAAGAAATCCGCGTAATTTTCTACCTGCGGATTAAACAGAAATTGTGATTCCGTGGAATTATGACCCCGCGGAAAAAAGTACGTCTACAGTATTTAGGATGTTCTGTTTAAATACCTTAAAACTTGGCCATACATGTTTGGGGGCATTAGTATAAAAGAGGCACATCTTTTTTGTTTTGAAAGACAACGTAATACTTTGCCACAAAAGTAAGTAAATGATCTGAGGATTAAATACAGAGTATTTCCCTTCTTGTTATGGTATGTTTACATATCATAATTACTGATTTCAGGTACAACAACATTAAGCACACATTTCCATGGTTGACAGACTCTGGAGTGCGGCTCCTCAACTTCCTCTTCATGTATGATCCATCTAAAAGGTACACAGCATTATTATATCATTTAAATCTGCTCTTCTAGGCTTCGTTTTTTGTTTTTTTGCCTCATATCAAAGGCTAGGCCAAGTGGTTTTTCGCTACTCTCCTTGTCCATTTTTAATCATAATTGATGTATCTTTATATATCCATATGGGAAAATAGACTTCATATTTGTTGGAGAAAACTAAGAAATTTTAAAACTCAAAGAAATTTACCATTGCCTGGAATGTCCAATTTTTAAACACAGAATGCTTTATTGCAAGTTACTTAAAATGTCATTATGTATTTTCTTTTCTTTTTTAGAGCAACTGCTGAAGATTGTTTAGATTTTTCCTACTTCAAAGAACAACCATTCCGTATGTTAACTTTGCTCTGTACTGTGTTAACCAAAATTTTACTTTAAAAAGCAGTTTACTAGATCTTAATACTACAGTTTTGGAACATTTAAATATATATGTATATGTGCAGTACATAAAACATGTTTATATTGAAGTGCCTCAGATGAACAATTTTAATTCTGACATTATAACTGTAATTTGCTGTATCTGTCAAGTTTAAAATGTTTTAATAGTGCAGGGAATGAAAATCAGTTGGGCAATAAGCCTGAATTCAATAATATGTGTATTTGCTATAACACTGCTTGTAAAGTTAATATAAGGTGACCCGTTTTCTGCTAGTATTCATGGTAGATACTTATTTTTATGCCCCCCTTCGAAGAAGGGAGGGCATACAGCTTTGCTGCTGTCTGTCGGTTGGTCCACCATCAGTTTCCATTCATTTTCTTCGCAGAGGTTGCACATATTGAAATGAAATTCTTTTTTAAATTTTTAGATTTATCATAAGAAAATCTAGGCCAACCTCTGTTTTGGGTACTAATGGGCCATTTTGGACTGAGAAAAAAATCCAATTATTTGCAGTTTCCGTTTATTTTCTTTGCAGAGGTTGCACAAACTGAACTAACATTCAGTATACAGATTTATCATAAAAATATGTAGGTCAACCTCTGATTTGGGTTATCCAGCCATTTTTGACAGACTTATGTCCCTTTGGAAAATTCCAATTATTTGTGGGAGGGGGGTATAAGTGTTTTACAAACATCTCTTGTTACAATATTAGTTGACCTGGATTCTCTTAATAAACATGGTATTAACTTATTTTCCAGCATGTGATCCAGAATTGATGCCCTCATTCCCTCAGCACAGACTGAAGAGGAAAGCTCAAGCTGACAGGGAAAAGTAAGATATATCTGTCTATAGGTCTGACATCTTTCCTAGTCAATGGTTGTGGTCTCTCTGTCCTCTGTGTAAAGAGAGAGAAGCAGTCCTAGACCCTAGCTAGTGAGGATGGGCTGTAGGAGGCATGGTCTGGACAACTGTACACTTCTTATTTAAAAAGTGAATGCTCAACACTAATGGTTGTCTGTAAATTGTAGTTATGTATATCTATAATTATTTGCACCAGAGGCAGAATCAATATGGTTCTTTTTATTTTCTGCAAAATATGTTTATCTACATGCATTTAGTGTAAATTACCCCCCACAAGTTCCTCTTCACAATCTTTTGTAAAGGAGGAATTCTTTTTTTTCATCAATGCAAAAATAGATAGCCCTTATCAACACAAATTGATAAACAGCCAGCATGTCAGTAAGTTAAATAAGATATTTTTTGTCTTTATTAATATTTCATTTTTAACAGGTCAGAAGGAAGCAATAAGCAGACAGAGCCTACAGATTCTCTCCCCTTACCATCAGTAAGTATACATGTAGCACCACATATTTTGTTTAGAGCTTTTTTTATAACTTTAATAAGAGGAAAAACTTAAAGACATAAACAGATCACTAGCACATTGTGATTTATTTTGTTGACTGATGGAGACCATGGATGGTCAACATCAAAACAATCAAGTGTGCATTCTCTTGACATGAAAAGTGCAAGTGATGTTGTCATTAACAAATTGAAATGCAGATTTTTTTCTTTATCATTTATTAAATTTTTTTTACATTTGAGGATTTGCTTACCATCATTATTTTGTAAAAGTTGGGTTAGTATTTGTTGTCTCTAAATCTTATGACATAGAAATCATAGACAAAAGAAAAAACAGAATGAGAAGTTACTAAAGAATTTATAAACCATTTACCATAATGAATGTAAAAACATTCTGCATTTTATATTTTACCGGTAAATGTTTATAGCAACATCATTCACAATTTTTTATTTATCTCAGTACATAAATTAATATGCTTGATTGTTCTGATGATAAACATCCCTGTTCAAAACCTGTCAATTAAATGAGTCTACCTGTGCATTCTCACAATGTGTTAGTGGCCTGTTTATGGCTTTAAGCTTACAACTTCAGCTCCTGACCCTGTTGAATATCTTTTGGTAACCACTCATTAGAATCAACCATAATTTTATCCTTAAGGTGTTTGATTACAGTTTTGCTTTGTTTCAGTGATGAGTTGACTTTTTTTTCAGTCAAAAAAAAGAAGATCAAAGGATTGAGAGTGAACCACTGTGACTTGACCCCAAAACTGGAGATCAAAATGAAGATTAATATCAGGATGGAGAAGTTTCTGGATAGAGAGGATTTTTATGTCCAACTTTAACCTTGATTTCAATTTGAAAATCATTTTGCTCCCTCAGAGTGCTGGACACAAGGTTAGACCCTGTGTAGATAGACACATTCTGACACAAGGTCACAGGTTCCGGTACTTTTGCAAAATACATGTACATTGGTTAATTGAATTATAGTTGTTATATACCGGGTAGTAGGATTTGTAATTTACACCCTTACAATTAAATTAATGCTCATGAGAAAAGTTATTGACATTTATTATAAAATTTACTTGATTTTTATCAAGTTTGATTATGTATTACCAGGTAACCATAAGTAAGAGAAATTATTTACTCTGTATCTACATTACAGGCTTTGTACCAAAATCAAGTACATATATTTTGAAGCCTTTCCTGAAATAATGCAATACATTCATTAAAAAAAAATCCTAAATGTACATTTTAAGTACACATTTATATGCTTAAATTCTTCCATGCAATGGAAATAATGTTTCAAGATTTTATTGTTCAAGATTTAATACATGTGATCAATCAATAAATACATACATTGTAGGTATATAAAATGATTGTCAAGAAGGATAATGTATATGTAAATAAATCATTAAATGATTAAATGAAAGTGTTTTAACAAAATTCTTTGAGCAAACAGGGTGTGTAAGGACTCAAGATATGTATTTCTTGGAATAACATTGATAGGATGGTTATCTGAATAAAAGAGAGAGGCTTTATAGCTCTTAAGAGAAGTGGGATGCACTGAAATAATGGGAGAGAAACACAATTATACTGTGTTTGGTATGATTTGATATGGCACAGGAGTCAATGTATTTAAAATTTGTTCTGGTTATAAATAGGAAGATATATCAACAAAATATGGTACATAATCTCATTTGGTAAGAAGTCTTTTTATGTTCAGACACAACTGTCATTTATCCCCTGGGATAGACCTCAGGGATCCATTGCCATGTATCCCCTGGGGTGGCACTCATGGTTCAGACCCGGTTGTCGTGTACCTCCTGGGGTGGGGCTCTGGGAGGGGGCTTCTTGGGCTGACGGAATGATTTGAGATCTTTTTTGGTTAAATCTTCGGCTGGTTTCTCCTCCAGACCAACTGGTTTCCACTGTTCTCCTTTAAATGCTGCCTAGAAAAGAAAAAATTAAAATACGGAAATTTTTGTTCAAATTTTATGTGGGCGTGAGAGGAAATCAGAGTTGCATAATGTGCTTATAAAATGAAAAGTTGGAGAAGAAACAAGGAAACCAGGAAAAGGGTTAGAAGCAGACTTACATTTACATACAGGGAATTTGTGGGACGGAGTAAAGAGGAAAAAATACTTGTATCTTATTACGAATAGGAAATATGAAGAATATTATTATAGAACTAGTAATGATCTCGTTGTGAGCAACGAGAGGTCTTCTGTCCGATTCTGGAGAAAAAAAAATCTCCATAATATGATCTTTTAAAATGGTGTTCTTATTTTTGTCTTTTTTATTAATCTAATATGACACAAATGTGCATGGGAGTAACTGTGGTTACATTTTATTCTTACTATAAATATTGATACTGTATTTGTTATTTGAAAAAAACTATTACTTATAACTATATGATTTAAGATCTGTTTTTTCGTGGTGCAAAACAAAAGATAGTAGGTATCGTACTTCATTTGCACATTTAGTCTTTTCTTTTTCTACTTTGAGAACCAGCCAAAACGAATTATAGAAGCCGTTTGACAAGACATTGGATTAAAATTAGACTGACACAGAATTGCAACGTTACTACAACGTGACAATCCAAGTATTCCTTTACATTTCATTTATCCTTATGTTACTTTCATTCAAGCAAATGCTCAGTTGCCTCTTTAACCCCCTACTCGCCAAATGCCGGAGTTGATTGAGACAGCCACCATTTTGGACCCGCTTCAGATAGTTTAGATTTATCAATATTAAAACAAATTATATAGTAAGCATTATAAGAAAGGTATCTATTTAAATTCCAAAAATAAATGAAAAATATCAGAAAACCAAAAAGTTAGAAAATATGATTTTTTAAAGTCATATCTCGTAACGACCCTAAGTATTGACGACAAACGAGAAGTCGCGTCCTGGATAGAATTTATCACGATCTATAATCCCTGAAAGTTTCACATTGATATTTATTACCCTTCTTGAGATTATCTGCGGACAAAATGTCATTTTAAATTCAGGAAATGTCCCATAACTTGGCACTTGAAGTGAATTTTCAAAAAATCTCTCGGCTAAAATAACTTCAGATAACAACACATTATTCCTGTAAATTTCATGAAAATCCACCCAGTGGTCTTCGAGAAATCATGTGCACAAAATTTGATGTATGGAAAAATAATAAGAAGAAACAATAGAATAACTATAAGGTCTTCCCTGAAGACAGAAAATCTTAACTATAATGCTGGGGATAAACTGGTACTTGTACTTACTGCTAGATATATCATGCTGGTAACAAACAGACTCAGTCCACCCATAATTGTCGCAAGGATAAAACACAACGGAGCACATAATCTGAAACAGATGAGTTGATTTGCAAAGAAAAGGAATTCCTTTAATTTGACCAGCACAATCTACATTAAGATGATATTGATAGGAAATACTAGAGGAACTCACATAAGATGGAATAGGAATCTAACAAAATAGTTTCTGCCAAGAAACCCACTGCAATTCACCAGTGTTGTAAAAGGTTTCTGGAATCTGAAAAATAGAAATAAATAATAGATAAAATCATGTACTGGGCGTAGGTATTTTTGTGAAGATAATGCATAGATAAAAAGGATGTGACATCTTACTTGCGTTCTGTTGTACGTCCTTTGACGCGCTTACCCCTAGGATACTCCACAACAAACACCAAAATGGAAGCAACGCTGGACATGGAGTTAAGTAAAATATCTGCTGATGTCTGATTTTGGGGGTTTCATTGACATCAGTTTTGAATTTATTTAATAACAAGAGGCAGGCAGCAACACTCAATTGAGCTCGATCATGTCTCCTGATGGAAACAAATTATAACTCTCTATATTGCTACTCAAAAATGATTACAGTTGTTTCAGTACTATAATAATTATAATGTGAACTCAACAGATCTTATATATAGTAATGCTTTCCTACTAGTTTGAATATTAAATTGTTTTACTAGTAACTGATTTTTTCATCCATTGATCTCCCCTCAAATGCATACTTTATTCACACAATATACAAGTTTTTAACCACTATTGATGTCCCATCCTAGCAAGATTAGCTGTGGATCAAGATTTCTTAACTATAGTATCAGAGACCTAAGCAAGAAAATGTTTGTCTGTTTTTTCTGACCTGCCTCAGTGATTCTTGAGAAATTATTATAGATTCTGTCCCTCAGTTGTCACCTCTTTCACCCAGTAATGTGTTGTAACGGGTTACATTTGGTCCTAAACTCTTCTGATTCTTTGTGTAGACTGTAGAATGAGCTAAAATAATAGGTCCATAGGACATATATAATTTTAACAGAAAATTAATCATTTTTGGTGATAGAACATTCTATCTAAATAAGGATACACTGCATAAATTCCAATTTCCCAAGCCTGGAAAAATCCTGCTATACCAATGATTCCACCAAAAAGGATGACTGGAAGTAGAATAAATTTATATCACAAGGAAATCAGTGTAAATGCACATTCCTTTATGCTGTCTTTTTGATACCAGAGTGCTTTTCATGCACCAGTGGATACACTGACCACACTCATAATTCGACTTTTAAATTTAAATTTTTGAGAATTTTTGTAGTATTTTCTTTATATAAAATACCTTGATCAAGGTATTTGTAATACCTTGATAAAGCTATATACTTTTATCAAGCTATATACCTTTGGGTGCGTTCACAGTTCTGCCTTTGGTAGACAAAAGTTGCCGTTGGTAAAATTAATTACCATTGGCATGCCACTGGTACCAATGTTTTTTGCCAGTGGTATATTTTTCTGCAGACAGTGGGTGCGTTCACAGTTCTGCCGTTGGTAGACAAAAGTTGCCGTTGGTAAAATTAATTACCATAGGCATGCCAGTGGTACCAATGTTTTTTGCCAATGGTATATTTTTCTGCAGACAGTCTAGAGTGTGGTTAATGTTGGTAAATGACGTCACACTAGTTATTGACATGGCAACAAGCTAGAAAGACTTGGATCTTGGATTCACAATGATAAAAACGATTTTTCCTCTAGACCTTTTTAACAAATCATGCCAAAATCACATAAAAATTATATCAAACACTTAAATTCATGATTTTGAAGTATGATTTAGACATGATCCATTAAATGGATTATATAAAACTCATAGAGGTGGCAACTAAAGAAGTGTGATCCTGATGTGGTTTGTTTCTCGGCTGTGAGTCTGCCATGATTTTCTTGCGATTCTGGCATGTGCCAATAACTTAGAAGACAAATAAATCTGTAATTCAGTATTACCAACGTTTCCATTGGACTCCCATTGGTAACATTGGTAAAATCGTTACATTTTTATGCTAATATCCGTTCAGGGTTTATTGGTACAGTTGGTACCATTGTCAAATTATTGCACCAATGGTATATTGAAAGTTGGTACTAATGGTAGAACTGTGAACGCACCCAGTCTAGAGTGTGGTTAATGTTGGTAAATGACGTCACAGCTAGTTATCGACATGGCAACAAGGTAGAAAGTCTTGGATCCCGGATTCACAATGATATAAACAATTTTTCCTCTAAGCCTTTTTAACAAATCATGCCAAAATCACATAAAAATCATATCAAACACTTAAATTTATGATTTTGAAGTATGATTTAGACATGATCCATTAAATGGATTATATAAAACTCATAGATATGGAAACTAAAGAAGTGTGATCCTGATGTGGTTTGTTTCTCGGCTTTGAGTCGGCTATGATTTTCTTGCCATTCTGGCATGTGCCAATAACATAAAAGACAAAGAAATCTGTAATTCAGTATTACCAACGTTTCCATTGGACTCCCATTGGTAACACTGGTAAAATCGTTACATTTTTATGCCAATATCCGTTCAGGGTTTATTGGTACAGTTGGTACCATTGTCAAATTATTGCACCAATGGTATATTGAAAGTTGGTACTAATGGTAGAACTGTGAACGCACCCAAATTATCAGTTTATCAGGGTATTGTGCTGCTTTTCATGAAGATATGTTTCGTATTCTTATCATAAAAGATAAAAAATGATATACAAACTATTTTACCGGATGAACTAATTATGGCCTGTTCATTGGCCCACATCGCCCATTCTATCTGCCTCATCTTTTGAGTGTGGCTTCGAACAGTTGATGGGAAGACGGAAGGCGGAAGCTAGAGATAACGCGATTTCAGTGACTCAAACAGCGCGTACAGGATGTAAAAGCCGATGACAACTGATTGCTCGAATTCATAAATTAATTTTTCATCTCTTTGGAAAAAATCCAGAGGAAATGTCGAGTAAAATAGGGTATAAACTCAAAATATTTTGAAAATAATTTTTTGTTTACAATTTCGCGGCGTGAAGATTTTGGGTAAGTAGTACCAAAATTATTCGTATATTTCTTTAAATTAATTTAGAAGATTCAAATGTAAAAAATATTTTTTTTGCTCCCAACTAGCTGATAACTAGTTAATCAATTTTGTTTTTGTTTTAGCCGTGAAAGAAAATCGATAATATTGCTTTTTATTGCTTTAAAAAAATTACTACGAATAAGAAACGAACGATTTGTCAAGGCGATTCACGTCTTTAACTCGAATTTACACGGAAATCATTTAGGAGTTTTTATTGCACAGATGCAGATCCAATGAATCAGAAAGTAATGAAATTCATTAAGTGTATATTTAAGAAAATACATTATTCAAAGTTGATAGAATATTTGGTCTGTTGAAAAAATGCAGATGAATAAAGTTTCATCAGAACTTTGATGTTTACTTATCAGCTTCTACCACAGGCACTTGTTTCGGAAATAATTGAGTTAAAAATATTTCTGAAACAAGTGCCTGTGGCTTACACTGTAAAATTTAGTTTTTGTTAAATTTAGTAATTTATTTACCATAGGCTGCTTTTCAACATGAGGACGTGGCAGTTAGTTGTGTTTGGAGTGACGGTTCATCTGATTTTCTTCTACTCTATTTTTGACATCTATTTCACCTCACCGTTAGTACATGGGATGACTCCCTTTACCTCCAGCTCCAATCCTCCGGCGAAGCGTCTCATCCTCTTTGTGGCTGATGGACTTAGAGCTGACAAGTTTTACGAGCCCTTAGAGAATGGCAAATTTGTAGCACCTTTTTTCAGGTACCTTAATTTTATATGCACTTATTCATATTTTTATCAGTGTTCAAAATTTAGCCTAATTAACATGCATTTTATGATTTGAAGGACAAATACAGGATGGTAACAAGAATGACTGTTTCAAATTAATTTTATATATCTTAATATTAACTTTAGTAAAAGAAGGAACAGAAACATGTATCATCAGTTTTGTTTTAGGTCTGTTATTGAGAATAAAGGAGTGTGGGGTGTGTCCCATACTAGAGTTCCCACAGAGTCACGCCCAGGTCATGTGGCTCTAATAGCAGGCTTCTATGAAGATGTCAGTGCTGTAGCAAAAGGTTTAGGAAACATGATTAAGTGTCATAAGTACTTAATTTATACATTATAATTTCTTTAAAGTGACTTTTAAGATTTATATGTGTTTGGTGTATGAATATAATGAATTTAATCAAAATTCAAAGATTCAGTAGAACAGTTAATGCAAGTTGTGACATGAATAAATCTGTTTCTTATTTCCTTGACAACTTTGTTAGGATGGAAGGAGAATCCTGTTGAGTTTGATTCAGTTTTCAATGAAAGCCAGTACACCTGGTCTTGGGGAAGCCCAGACATTCTTCCCATGTTTTCCAAAGGTAAGCCATTTACCGACATTATTCTGTGATATTGAATAAATTTGTCAATAATTTATTATGTTAACTAAAGTCAAAAGAATGGGGGATACACAGGGATAGCATTCTCCTTATCTATGTATCTGTATGTTGCAACTTGTTTGTTTTGTATCAAAAATCCAACAAAGTAACTAAAGAAAAGTTTTAATTTGTTTCCTCTCTTCAGGAGCCTCTGGGGACCATGTATTTATGGACTACTACCCTTCAGAGCATGAGGACTTTGCTGCAGCTGATGCTTCCAAACTTGACACCTGGGTATTTGATAAGGTCAAGGTAAGTTTAAAAAGGATTCTCATTCATGAAAGTTTTGTAATGTTCAAATAAAAAATATCTTTACAGAGCACAGTTACTAGTGGGGTACTTATTCTCTAAAAGACAATACAACAGATGATGTTTTCTTGCACAGATATTCCTCCTTGAGGCAAACAAGGACCCTGCTCTGATGAAAAAGCTTCAAAAAGACAAGATTGTTTTCTTCCTTCATTTGTTGGGCATTGATACAAATGGCCACTCTCATAAACCATTCTCACAGTAAGTAAATGCAAATTAAGACTAGATAGAATAGACAAATGACTACAAAAATATTGGTTAATTTGGTAAATTAAACAAATTGTCTAATTGATGAGTTCTTGAGAAAATTTCACTCAGATAATATTTCTCCTCTTCACCAGGAAATGTAACATTGAGAACTGCTTGTAGGGAATACTTACTGAACATAGCAGCAGTGGATTCTGGGATACAGGAAATAAGTCAGCTTTTTGAAGAATTCTATCACCATGACAACAGAACAGCCTATATTATGACCGCTGACCACGGGATGACAGACTGGGGATCTCATGGAGCGGGTCATCCTTCAGAGACCCTCACCCCCCTGGTGGCCTGGGGGGCAGGGATTCGGGGTCCTCGGGCACCAGATCATAAATCAAAGCCTAATGAAGATGGATTCTCAAAAAGTAATAAATGTCTATATAATATTCTTTCCCTCCAATATTTATAATGTTATTATTGTTATTGCATATTAAAAGGATATTTAGAGTATGAAAAATTAATAATAATTTTTTCAAATCACTTTTTGGTAGAATGGAAGCTAGATCATTTGAAGAGATCTGATGTACAACAGGTATGTTTCTATGCAGGATGTAACATAGTTACTGGAACAATTATTCAAATGTAGCAGAAAATTATAGCTATTTAAATGTTTCACTGCAAGGCTTAACATTAACATTTGTCCAAAGGTCCAGTCCAATCACAATAATATTCATTATGTGCTCTATTGTCTTTGAATTTTGCTACTTTAAAAAAATTGCATTCACATCACAATTTTACACTAAAGAAAAAAAAACATGCACACATAAACAAAACAAAGCAAATGTTAAAATGTAATGATGAAAAAAAAAAACCAAAAACAACACTTTGCCAAGTTAAGAAAAAAAATGTAAATTTTTCTGGAAGTTATAACTCGAAAATGTAAGTGAGGTCAAGTTTCAGTTATTCCTGTATGAAGTTCATCTTTATTTTGAATATAAGATTGCTAAAAAAATCTTTATACCATAGAAGAGAAATGGTAAAAAGACTTGTAACTGTCTCCTTATTTTGATTTCATGATCTGTTGCTTTTTTCTCCCCAGGCAGATTTGTCTCCCTTGATGGCAGCATTGATTGGAGTAGCCTACCCTGTCAACTCTGTTGTAAGTCTTCACTTATCAAGAATTCAGTCAGAATTTTTTATGGTATACTTCAGTGTGGTTAAGCCTGACATGAAGACAGAAATTCTTAATATCAGTTTTCGTTTTTGTAGGGTGTATTACCATTAGAGGTTTTGGACATACCTCTTCCCGATCAAGCAGAAGCCATGTTTGCAAATGCTCAGCAAATTTTAGCCCAATTCAAGGTAAATAAATTAATGGATATATGCTACTCAACACTGTTCTTTATAAAAAATTTACAGACTACAATCTGTTTTAGGTGTGTTGATTTTGAATGGTCTTATAACTTTTTGAACAGAAATGTTTTGGTGTACAGTACATCATCTCAAAAATATTTAAAAGTTAGCCAGAGGATTCTAATAAGTGCACACTATAAAAGTTCAGTTTTTACCATAACTGCTTTGAATATAAATTGATTCTGTTTTTATTTTAGGTGAAAATGGAACAGAAGCAGAGAACAACACTGTCTCAAACTTTCAGACCATTTCTGTAGGTTTATCATAATATATAAATTCTGCTACAGGGAGATAACTTTGTAACCGCACTATCTAATTTTTTGAAAAAGATCTAAATCTTAATACCCTTTAGGTTTTAAAGTTCTTATATTTTACAAATACGATTTATTTTCAATTGAATCATGTTAAAAAAATAAATCAATAATTTTTTCTTCAGGGAATTAACAGATGATAAACAGGTATGGTATAGTACAGGAATTAAATACACATGCATTCTCTGTTAACATGTGCTTATTGATATAACATCAATTTCTTTCAAATTGCATCATATTAAATCACATTTTTACGTGAAAAAAATTTTCATGGTCTTTTTTTATCATATTTTTTATTAAGGTTTTGCATACCAGAAATATCAGAAATTTGATAAAAGATGGTCTTTATGAAGAAGCAGTAAGTACATGTATTTTAAAAGAAAGTAAAAGAAAATTATGTTCTTTTCCTTAAATGCTCTACCTTTTGATTGTCTTTAATTCTGTTAATATTGACTCAGAGGTACATTGAATATAATTGTAACCATACATTTTATTTGACAGATAGAAGAGTCTCAACATTTGATACAGCTGGCATTACGAGGATTAGGATACTATCAGAACTATGACCGATTCCTGCTAGGGTAATTAACAATGTCATTTGTGTGATGTTTACATTCTATTTATATACATATGAATGACTTCTGTGTACTATCTTGTGAATGTGAAGTCTGTATTACTATGACTATTTTTTGTTCAACCCTAATTTTATCATTTTACAGCCTAAGTATTACAGCTGGTTTTGTGGGCTGGGGATTCTATATCCTGACACTGATTTTGAGAGACCATGTGGGTTTCTCCAACAAGAGAACATTCTTTGACGAGATGAATTCTCCATTTTTGCTCTCAAGGACATTTATCCGAGGTTTGGCCGCTGCTGTTGCCATGGTGATTACAGTATTACTCATTGGTGTGTGTTCTTAAGAAAGAATTACAGTATAGGACCAAAAGTCATATTGGAAATTTTTTCTTTCAAATCTGTGTTCTACAAGATACAGTGTATTAAAGAAGAGACCCAATCTTTTTTTCTGCTTCAGTTCAGTCTCTACCCTGGACCTACTACCTGTATTGCCTGGTTCCTGTTCTACTATGGATGCTAGTTTTAGAGAGGTCAGTCATCTTTTTTCCTTTCCTCAAGGACTTTTGAATAACTTTAAATTAAAGTAATGGCAGACACCCTTTTACCAGAAAATTCTGAATTTTATTTTCTGTTTTAGGTGGCATATATTTGTGACTGCGATCAACAAGCAATGGAACACCAGTGGGATACCTGCAATAGGAACAGTAGTCATGTGTTTACTGGGTCTAGAGGCTGTGGTAAGTTCCTTCATATTAAAGTGACAGACAGCAAGAAACTAGTTCTATCTTTGAGAACATTCATTGAAATGAAATGTTTTTTTTTTTTTTTCAGGTGGCTGGATTCTTCTACAGGGAAATCTTCTCTGTAGGTTTTATTGCCATAGGAGTCTGGCCTTTCTGGGCTTACAGATCTAGATCAACTAATCAGGTCAGAATCCATAACAGTTCAGTACATTTTGTAATGCTAACTGCTCACCATTCAAATATGAAATCAAGTGGAGAAAAGAGAAAAACTTTTGATTTGGTGTTTAACACATACTTGTGAAAAATATTGGCAAGAATTGTGAGAAACTCCAACTCGTGTATAGGGTCTTGAAACAGTACAAGGCATATATGCAAAACTATCATTTGCTGAATGCAGATTTTCCATTAGCAGTTTGCCAAAAAAAAAAAAATGTTGCATATTATGTATTTAATATATTGAATTATTTTGTACACTTTAATTACTTGGTTACATCTTTTGTACAGTATGCCTGGCTGGTGATTTGTCTGATGCTGTCTGTGTTTCCTTTACTTCCTGTTGTGGGGAGACAGAGTAACTACTATTTAGTGTGAGTCAAACCGAAAGTAGTATTGTTATTGAAAGTAGTATTTACATTAGGCAAATAAAAGGGTTTTAATTCAATGAAAACATTGTAAGCAGGAGGAAAAACTATGTTTTTTTTTAACCATCAATAATTGAAGCAGATTTCATGTCATGCATCCAATGTAACTGTATTATGGAGGATAGTTTGAGCATTGGTTTTGTTTCTTGTATTTCAGACTCTTGGCTGGAGTTGTAGCCCTTATAATTGGTGCTGTGATTGCAAGGTATGCAGAAGAACAGATTTCACTTTAACAGTGCACAAATAGTGTTTGATGTTTTTTAGAACCTATTCTTAAGTGTAACTAGTCCAGATTTGAGAGGGAGTTAGAGAAGGGTCCTTGTCATTTTTGTTTTTCGAGGGAGGGTCCTATAATCCTGGCTGAAAATGCTGAAAATTAGGTGCAAGAAACTTAAGAGTTTAAAAAAAGTGAAAATGTCAATTTCAATACAGCAAAATAAGCAATATCTGTCATTTTTCAGAGTATATCTAAAGGATGCAAAGGGTGCCAAAATGAGATTAATGCAGGTAAATTTATTTTTTCCAAATTTAAACAAATGGGATATACTTCAAGTATATCCATGTACATTCCAAGTTTCAATACTCAAGTATAAGTGATGTAAATAAAAATGTTTGCAAGTTTATTTGTGATTATCTTCTTCAGTAATTTTTATATGAACTTTGTGATATCTAAGATAAATGACATGTTTATGCAATGTATTATAGCTGACCATACTTCTTGCTGCCATCTACAACCTGTGGTCAGTGTCGTCCAGTATAAAAAGAAAAGAAGGACTTCACTGGTTCAACCAGCTGGTCTCCTGGACCATCCTAGGTGTGTAATCCTTTGCCTCAGAAACAATAAAAGAGGAAACAGTCATATTTAATATGTGGTCAAAGTAAAACCTCCCGAAGTATAGGTATGTATCAAAAATGGAATAAAACTTGCACTACTGACATGTTTTGTTGTATTTCAGGTTCCTCCATTTTAGTCCCCTTGTTGAACCCCACTCATGTGTTACCACGGTTGTTCTCCATCGCTTTTGCATTTTTTCCTGTTTACCTCCTGATGAGTTTATTGTATCCTTCAAGTACTGTACATTATTTATTTGGATAAATGACCACATTTTCATTGCTAATTTTCTTTCTTCATTTAGCAATGAATGGCATGACGTACAATTGTTCCTTAACATTGTTTTAGACAGGAGGGCCTCTTCATTGTGTGTTTCTGTGTTGTATTGTATCTGTGGATTCAGTTGGAGAAAGATGTGCATAATACCAAAGGAAAGGTACATGCAATATGTGTATATGCACCTATATTTAAAGAGAACGAGTAACATTTTTATACCCCCCGCAAACAAAGTTTGGGGGGGTATATAGGAATCACCTTGTCCGTCTGTCTGTCTGTCCGTCTGTCCGTCTGTCTGTCTGTCCGTCTGTCTGTGCAATCGTGTCCGGTCCATATCTTTCTTACAGAGGGACATTAGAATCTACTACTCCACACTAAGATTGCTCATGACCTAAGGGTGTGTCATGACCTTGACCCAAGGTCATTTGGGGAAGTTCAAGGTCACTGGAAGAAAAGTTTCATAATTCGTGTCCGGTCCATATCTTTCTTATGGATAAACTTGGTAGGTTCTCATTTCACACAAAGATTGCCCATGACCCAAGGGTGTGTCATGACCTTGACCCAAGGTCATTTGAGGAAGTTCAAGGTCACTGGAAGAAAAATTTCATAATTCGTGTCCGGTCCATATCTTTCTTATGGATAAACTTGGTAGGTTCTCATTTCACACAAAGATTGCCCTTGACCCAAGGGTGTGTCATGACCTTGGCCCAAGGTCATTTGAGGAAGTTCAAGGTCACTGGAAGAAAAATTTCATAATTTGTGTCCGGTCCATATCTTTCTTATGGATAAACTTGGTAGGTTCTCATTTCACACAAAGATTGCCCATGACCGAAGGGTGTGTCATGACCTTGACCCAAGGTCATTTGGGGAAGTTCAAGGTCACTGGAAGAAAAATTTCATAATTCGTGTCCGGTCCATATCTTTCTTATGGATAAACTTGGTAGGTTTTCATTTCACACTAAGATTGCCCATGACCGAAGGGTGTGTCATGACCTTGACCCAAGGTCATTTGGGGAAGTTCAAGGTCACTGGTAGAAAAATTTCATAATTCGTGTCCGGTCCATATCTTTCTTATGGATAAACTTGGTAGGTTCTCATTTCACACAAAGATTGCCCATGACCCAAGGGTGTGTCATGACCTTTACCCAAGGTCATTTGGGGAAGTTCAAGGTCCCTGGAAGAAAAATTTCATAATTCGTGTTTGATACATATCTTTATTATGGAAAAACCTACTTCTGAAAAACCCAGCGGGGGGTATTTTGTCCCGTTTGGACAGTTCTAGTTTAATATTTAATTTTCGAAAGTTTTGAAATAACCAAGTACACATAATTTTAGACAAAAAAAAAACTTTATATAGTTTGCTTTTTTTATTGCTTTAAAAAAACATTGACCAAGATTCTGATTAACATGTACAATCTCTGCATAAATAGAACATGACATCTATATAAGTTTTCTCATTACTAAATACTTTTTTTTTTTTACAGAATCTCCTAACAACTGATTTTGCAGTACCTCCTTCAGGAGAACGTCATGTGGTGGCTGAGGACATACGCAGATCTTTATTTTATGTATCCTTCTCTGATTCAGAATCAAATTTAATGTTAAATTTTATTATCTACAGTACAGGTGTATCTAAATCAATTCTCTCTGCAAATTATTGTATTCTCATAAACTGAATACTACTTATAAATAGCCACACAGAGTCAGCCCTGGAGTATACATAGCCTTCACATTTGTTATACAATGTACCTGCTTGCACTCTGAAATTCTTGACCAAATTGTAGTGCTGCAAAAAATCATACATTTTTTGTAGGATAAGTTTTCGTGGGTTAAGATCAAAAAACTGGTTTGTAGGGATTTTTAAATATGTTGTGGTTGAGGAAGTGTTGCATTTCATGGGGGACGATAGAAATGTGGCAGACAGAGATAATATTCTTGTTCAGCTTTAAGGAAATAAAAATATTGGCTTTTTTTTAAGCTGAAGATTCTTTAGTGTTACCATTTTGTTCCTTGACATCGGGATTAGATTTTCTTTATACTTGTAGCTTTTTATAGCACAGGGAATATAGCTAGTATTAATAGGTAAGTGTAAATTGGCATCTGCAGTTTTTAGCTCACCTCAACAAAGTTGGGGGAGCTTATGTAATACCCTCGGCGTCGGTGTTGGCGTCGGCGTCCCAGGTTAATTTTTTAAGTACTTGTATGTCCTATATTGATTAGACATGCATGAAAGATGCTTCAAATGTGTTTCATTGTACCAGTCAAAGTTTCAGATGCTGCAATTTCAGCAAAGGAATGACCAGGTTAATGTTTTTGGAGCGGGTTAACATTTTTGGTGCAGTTTTGGGTGTAGGTCTCATTTCCAAGGAACTATAAGCCCTCTGTTGACCAAACTTGCATGGATGGTACATCTAAAGATGCACATTACCAGGTTTGCTTTGGATGCTGAATCTGACCTACATTTTCCTGTTGAGTGAACAGCTTAATGTTTTTGGTGCAGGTCTCATTTCCAAGTAACTATAAGCACTATGTTGACCAAACTTGCATGGATGATACATCTAAGGATGTACACTACCAGACTTGCTTTGGATGCTGAATCTGACCTACATTTTCCTGTTGAGTGAACAGGTTAATGTTTTTGGTGCAGATCTCATTTCCAAGTAACTATAAGCACTATGTTGACCAAACTTGCATGGATGATACATCTAAGGATGTAGACTTGCTTCGGATGCTGAATCAGAGCTACATTTTCCGGTTGAGTGAACAGGTTAAAGTTTTTGGTGCAGGGTTCATTTCCAAGATACAATGAGCCCTATAATGACCAAACTTGCATGGATAGTACATCTTAGGATGCATACTACCAGACTTGCTTCGGATGCTGAATCTTAGCTACATTTTCTGGACGAGTGAACAGGTTGAAGTTTTTGATGCAGGATTCATTTCCAAGTAACTATGAGCTCTTTAATGACCAAACTTGCATGGATGATACATCTAAGGTTGCATTCTACCAGGCTGGCTTCAGATGCTGAATCTGACCTACATTTTTTTTCAGGTAAAAAGTTATGGGTGCAGGTCTATCACCAAGAAACTATAAGGCTTAAATAAACCAAACTTGCCCAAATGATGCACGCTCTTAAACTTGCTTCAGATGCTGGATTTGATCACATTTTCGTGATGAAGAACTAGTTTGAAGTTTTTATTTAGGTCTATTCCAAAGTATCAGATCAAAATTTCATAAATGTTGCATTTTTGGATGTACACTTTTTGTTGGGTAATTGTGTCAGTGTGACTTTGCCTTACTTAAAGACAACATTTGTTGAGGTGAGCTCTGTAATCTCTGATTATCTATGTTTCTTGTTTGTTTTTTTTTCTTTAACCTTTACTTATTGAAAAGTTGAAGAATTACCCACTACAATGTATTGATCATGTTTGACAGCTTTGAACCTGCTGCAGTTTACTGTTTTCTGACAGTCTTCAATCCATTTATGATGGGTGCTCTCCTTATGCTCAAAGTAAGAATAATGTTAACTTAATAGATGTGTATGTAATATAAGAATATACTCTGAAAACTTGCCTCACAGTATGGTGAATTGGAAAATTCACATTTGTAAAGAAATTTTTGATTTTCAGAACATTCTACCTTTGGTGCTGGTGGCGTGTTCTTTCCGGACAGTCCAAATCCTGACACACATTCCCAACAGGGCTCTGTTTCTGATAGTCATGATCATGTCCGATTTCATGGCTTTGGTGAGTGAAGTGTCCTATACATTAAAGTTAGCATGATGTCCAAAGATACCTTATCTTTAAACAAAATACATTTTGCAAAGGAATCCAAGATTAGAAGTGATGTATGTATGGTCAATATGTGTCCTTTGCCTTTATTTCCACAATATCATTTTCCATAATGTAATGCACTCTTTTCTGTATATTTTACTGAAATACATTTTCTTACAAAAATTATAAAAGGTCCACTGTATTTTGACTTTCATTTTCTAGGTTTTGTTTTCATTTGAATTGTATCGATTTAATTTTCATTTTGTTGTATTTTTCAGAACTTCTTTTTCCTGGTGAGAGACTATGGCAGCTGGCTGGAGATTGGAACAAGCATCAGTCATTATGTTATTGTCATGTGTATGAACATCTTTCTCATGATTCTGTTTGGGGTCTCTCATTTTTTAACCACTATTCAAATCAAACTGAAGAACTCTTTATAATTGACTGGATAGCTAGTACCTCCAAACTGACAATTAAGCTTATTTCAAAACTGCATGTGGAAATTTTTATTTCTCTCAACTCCTTAAACCCTGGAAATTGGGAAAAATACAAATTTGTTTCAATGGCAGTCTCCACTTAACTTTCTGAATACACATAAACTCAAAATAAATTATTTTACAAAACAGTATCATGCTATTTGTTTTTTGTGTGTCTAAGCTTTTATGCAGTGCAAGTAATAAGTGTAGATTAGAGAGATTTAATGACAAATATGACATAATATTCCTGTTTGAAAGAACCTACCATTAGTAGTTAGAACCTACCATTAGTAGTTAGAAAGTATATATAATGGTACAAAATTCATAACTAAAACTTAAGCTCACTGCAATGAAAAGTATAGTACTTATGCAGCAATATTCCTTCATCATCTGCATATGGAGTTTATATCTCTGGGTTGATTCGATACACAAGAGCATGCTCTATGTATGAGCAATTTCCAAAATGAGGTTATTTATTGACAAACAAGTTGATGAAACAAGAATATCAGCAGTCACCTTTAAAGTCATCATTTCATAAGTTCTGTGGTAGATTCAGTGACCTTGTATTAGCAAATACAATTTATCACTGAGTCAAATGCTGACTGATATTTTTCATACCAATTGTTAGACCATTATTTACACACTGAATTGACAATTGGATTTTTCCTTTATTTCCTGAACATGACAAGGAGCACATGACGGGTGTGACTGGTCACTCCTGCATGGCACCTGGTCCCACCACTGATGTTTTGGAGGTCTGTGTTTGCTCTGCTCCAATTTCATATTTATTTATCGACTTTTGAGCTTGAATACTGTACATTATCTCCATATATTTCATGATGTATGCAATATCTTTCCATGTTAAAATGGCCTTGACTTGAAATCAAGTCACAAGGAACACAACTCTTTAGGACAGCTAAGAGATTCAACTGTTTGTTTAATGACAATTGTGGGCCAGGATTAAAATTCAACTTACATGCCTTGTAAAGAAGCCTGAGGACATATTCAATGTATCTAAATATCTCATGCTTTGGTTGTTACACATCCTAAAGTAATATGAAATTATGCATCAAATACGAGCTTGTTTTCTAATGTTTTGATTTCCACATTATTTTTGTCCATATCCTGGTCCAAATTATTTTCCGTCAGGCTTGTAACTTGCTGTAAACTCAACATGTGTCAGTCTTTATGCATGGCATCATTCTCCTGATTACAAGGTTAAGATATGGGCTCAGGTCCAAGCCATTCTGAAGGCAAGCTTGGTCATATACAGTGAAGTAAATATCCTTAGTGAGAACTGAGAAGAGTTATGGATTTTTATCATACTTCAGAATCTGAGACTATTCTAAAACCAAAAATCTGCAGAGTCTTAAACTTTTTGATTTAACAAACATTTATGAAGCAAAAATATTGAAAATAACATTCATGTTTTATTAATGCTCATAAAATATAGTAATTTATATCATGCATTTTAACAATCTACAAGTTTAAAAATGAATGTAAACTCTTAGAGAAGTCTTGTTACCAGAATCCCATAAGAAGTGGTTCTATTTACTTCAACTCACACATAAATCTCAATACAATTCCCATATTTACAGAAATAAATACCCCATTACACAGTTCTATCTATGTGACCTGTTGTCATGTCTCCTCGGTCTCCTCTACAGTGGCAGCCACCAGCTGAGCCAGCTCCTCCTGACTGAGTCCAGTCTCCGATTCCTGATTCTCCAGGGTGACCTCCACCAAGCCAGTTTTGGCATCCAAGGTCACGACCTCCATCTGCTGGGGTTCCTCCTCTGAGTCCTCCACCGGAGGGGGAGCCGGGGTACGGGGTTCTTGTTTGATGGTGACAGCTTCCGTCACTCCCATCATCCTTAGGTTCATCTCATGCTCTTCGATCTCCTCTGGTTCATGGCCGCTCATGTGATTATCCAGGATGGCTTTCTTGCTGAAGCCGAAGTTACAGAGGGTGCACCTGAAGGGTGTTTTTCCTGAGTGAGTTCTGTAGTGGGTCTGGAGATTGACTTTCTGACAGAAGGCTTTCCCACAAATATCACATTTGTAGGGCTTATCCCCTGTGTGGATGCGAATATGTCTGTACAAATCGGAGATCTTTCCAAACTTCTTGCCACAAGTATCACACACAATGTTACCACTGTGTACCTTTAGATGAACTTGAAGGCGGAACATCTCACTGAAACCTTTGAAACAGACCCCACATTTAAAAGGAGTGTCATCCCCTGCATGGATTTTCATGTGACGTCTAAGATTTCCTCCCTCATTAAAGCCTCTCTTGCAGACAGCACACTTAAATGGCTTTTCCCCAGTATGGATTCTCATGTGCATGCGGAGCTCATACCTGTGCATGTAAATCTTGTCGCATCCATCAGCAGGGCATTTGTAAGTTTTCTCATGGGTGTGGGTTTTGAGATGGCGGTGACAGTTACTCTTGTTGTTGTACTCCTTGCCACAGACATTACATTTATAGATGTACTTGGTCTTAGTATCGTCGTTCTCTCCCTCCATGCCTTCCAAGGAGTTCTCAGGATCCCCATCTCTGTTCATCAAATCCAGCTGGTTCTGATTGTTGCCAGATGTCAACAGGTTTCCAAGGCTCCCCAGGTCTATCACCGTAGCAACCTGCTGATTGGGAAGGGTCACCTGATGGCTTTGAAGAATCACATCCTTCTGTCGGTCAAGATTTCCAGTTTTAATGTCCAGCTTGGCAGGAATGTTTGGAGCAGGTTTCATCACTCCTGTCTGCTTGCTGGGACTTGCTTGTTTGGGCTCATGATAAAGGGGAGTGTTTGTCAGATTCCTTGATGAACTGGCAGTGTTAGCCTCCACACTGGATTGTGCAGTATTTTCGTTGTTTGAACTTTCTTTCTCTTTCTTATGAGTTTTCAAATGTTGAGGAAATGCAGTTTTCTGAAATATCTGTCCACAAAATCCACACATAAACACCTCTTCTTTGTCATGCAACTTCAGATGAGCTGTCCAGTTGGCTTTGTTTTTGTAGCATTTCCCACAGATGGTGCACTTATGATAGGACATAACCTTGGTGCCTTTGTTAAACTTATTGCTTTCATTGGGCACGGTGAGGTTATGGATGACTTGAGCTTTTGGAGGCCTGCCCCTCTTCCTTTTGCCAGGGAGAGGAGTAAGTATTTCTTCTTCCACATCTTCATCCTCTAACTCTGGCTGAATCAATTCCTGCTCTAGGTCTATATCTGGTGTAGGAATTGTCTGGGTACCCTGCTCTGTGAAGCTGTATGTATTAAAGTGAGGCACTGTTGTGTTCTGTATGCCAATGTCATGACTACGACGACCCTTGAACTCTGATTCCATTGGAAGGATAACCGGATTTGGTTGTGCTGCTGGCTGAGTTACAGTATTATCTGCAAGATTAAAAGTAAAGAGAACTGAGCTGCTAAAATTCATTAGATCAAATTTTTATACATGTATTGTTTATATCTTTCATTACATTTGCAACAGGGACCATCAAAAGCTTGTTTGTGATCAATATACATATGTGCATAGTTACAACTAGCATATATAAGCTCTCTAGTGTACTTTACTTGAAATGCATTTACATTGATTCTGACATTTTCAAACTGGATCTTGTACTGAAGAATTTTCCATCATATAGTAACAGTATTTTGATCATTAAGAATTTGGTGAAAGATACTTGAAAGTTCATTGGGATTGGCTAAACATATGATAGTTTCAAAATTTGATAAATACTTTAAAGTCTTTGGCAGTTTGCCATTGTCCTTCAGATAAATGCTTTGTTAATTTTTCAAGCATCAGAATTTTGATTAACTGTAAGAAACTTTCCAATATTGCAATTAATGTGCAAATATTTTAACTTTTAACCTGTGCTTAAACTTTTATCTGTACTCAATAATGTGACCATATCAAATTGAACTAAAGAATTACATACTAAGTGTCTGATTCCCCGGTTCCTGGTATACAATGACTTGCACAGTCCCATCCTCCAAGACCTCGGTTCTGTAATTCCCTGCGGGGATCTGGAGGGGCGTGCCGTCAATGACGATCTCCTGACTTCCCTGGGGTACATCTGATTGATGTACACTGGCAGCTGCTATTGCCTGATTCTGACCCTCCTCAGTAGGAGCTATTGTCAGGTAATCGGCAGACATACCTTTCACCTAAATCAAAAGCAGTCATATTATAAAATGAAAAATGCTTGTGTGCATTCATACAAAAGAATAAAATATGAATACTTAGCAATAATCAGTCACTCAGCCCAGGGGGTGGTGGGGGGTTGGTGGTTTCCCTCTGAAAATTTTCTTTTTGTATACATTTGATGAAAGTCATTATTAATAAACACACTTTCCTTTAAATCACAGTATTGCTTAGGTATTCTTACACATAAGGATGCTAAATCTACATAGGACTTCAAGTTGACCCCATAAATGGAAGCAACTCTATCAGTATAACTGTGGGTGATATCTAGATCATGATCTATGGAGTATGGTATGGCTAAACCTTTTAGAATCAACACTGGGGGTGATTTTTTTAAGGTGGACAAGGGAAATTGTATCAACCACTTGCCTGTGGGTAAGTAACAATAAAACTTTTTTTAAAATCCACATGTAAGCCATACATTAATTTAAAGGTAGGCACAGGGGCAATCCTACAATAAATTATACAATATCAGTTTAGGTGGGTCAAGCAAATATTCAGGCAAAGCAAGTGAATTTTAACCAAATATTTGTCAATAGACACGTGGCTAAAATATCTTTTCGTCAACCCCCTTATAAAACGTATTCAGAACAGTTTCGTCCGCTAAAAATTTCAATAAAGTGAAAGTAACCATTTTCAAACGCACTCAGAACCTATGAACTCAATTTGATGCTTGCATGCTGTCGATTTTGGATAGGAGCAAGCTTCAGAGAGATAGAAAGAAAATGGGCTTAAATAATACTCAAACATGACTCACCTAGCTTTTCTACCGGTTAAATTCTAGTCTATTACCAATTACATTCCACCACTTCCTTCCAGTACCAACAGAAAAGTCAAAATGGCGGTGTATTAGGTGTATTAGAGGGAGGTAACTTGGGAAAAGATAAAATAAAATTAATGATAACTACATCTTTAGGCCTATATATCTACCCAAACTTTCAAATAAAAAAGTCCAAAGATTTTGATTAAATTTTTAATTTTTTTTTATTATCATTTAATGAATTAACAAAAAACATATCTAAGAGTAATCCCGGCCATTTGCGATGAAAGAATATTTATTTTTTGAAGTGAGAAAAACAGAGTTATCGTTCTTAGTGTGCATGAATATTTTGCGCCTCCAACGCCATTTTGTCTTCGTTGGAAGAATTGTAAAGGTCATTTTTGATTAATACTGTTTAATCAACATTTCTTTTACGGAAAGGTGAGGCTCAATTGTATTACAGTGTTGATTTCTGTTGGAATTCAATATACTCGCGCTTGTATAGTGAAATGAGATCACAACTTTACTATTTTCACTCGGAAGCTTTGCAGCGTTGATTTTGGATGGCATGCAAGCATCAACGGGAATTCAAAGGTTTTAAATGCGTTTGAGTCTTTCGACTTCGGAATGAAGTCTACTTTCATATTTGACAAATTGTTATTTTGACGAAAAAATGCTTTGTTGGGGATGTGCGTTTTGTTCAGACAGTTTTAGTATTTTCCGAAATGTAAGCAAACTCCAAAAAAAGTTAAAGGATAGGCCTAGGACTGTAGTATGTAAGAAAAAAATAGCGTTTAATTTTTTTTTTACAAGAGAAATTAAAATATATATGAGGATGAGCATATATTTAAACTGATATTCTTTTTACACACCCTTTTTAATCTCCCCAACAGAAATGGATATCCTTAATTGTTACTTTGGATGAAGTTTTCAAGGCCACTCTAAATTAATATTTGCTTATTGGATTCACATGCATGTAATATTTACAAAACTTTAAAAATCAAATAAAATTTTCCCTCACAGGAAATTATGTGCTAGGTCTACTCTCTATTCTGTTTCTGCTTTATTTTTTGTATTTTTTATCTGCTTTATTCTACGAATAAAAAAAAAGTATAATTGTCTGCTCTAATTTTTCATGCGCATATTTAAAGGGCATGGGGGGTAGGGACCCTCCTGGAATTTGCAGAGTTAATTGTTTAATGTTTATACTAAACCAAGTAAAAGTAATCATGGACCCCCCCTTCCCCAAAACCATGACCCCTACCTCAAAAATGCTGATCTATGTAAAATTGTTGTTTATTAGATATGTATTATGAAGGTTTTAAAGTGGTTGACTGTATAGAGTGGATGCTATTTTATAGTTAACAAGCCCAAAATTTCTTTCTTCGAATAAAATTTACATTTAATTTGCATTTAGTGATAGGAGAAAGTGATCGATGGAGAAGTCAATTTCCACAGTAAGGATGGAGGAACCTGGGGGAGGCAGAGGGAACCTGTCCTTTGGAATGCCGTCCATGTCTGGAGAACCAGTGGTGATCACTTATACAGCTGAAAGTACTGAAGATGCCATTCAGATCCAGGAGAAGGAACCAATCACTAAAAAGACAGATGAGACCCAGGACCGCCCCTCTACAGAATCAACCAATCAGGAGACAGAGAGTATGGAGAGTGACAACTTTACTGAGGCCCTGGCAGGGGAACAGCTTTTACAGATGGCCAATGCTATTGTGATGGAGCAGGAGCAGGTAGAGGGGGTGGAGAATCCTCAGGAAATCATACAGACAGTTGATGAGAATGGTGCCATTGTTAGTGAAATGCAGATTGTTCAAAATGACAGCCAAGTGGAGGTAAAACTTGATTCATGTATTCTGAGGTATATTTAGAGCACAGGGACATTTAGTGATCACGATCGAGGCTTTTGCTTGTAGGAGAAAGTTTTCCACATTTTCACACTAAAGCTGTAGTAATTCCTCTTGTTGAAAAAAGTTGTTGGATTAAGATATAGATATATTGAAATTTTTTCTTTGAACCTGATAAAATAAAGAAAGCATAAGCTGAATTTGATGTCATTTGGAAACTTCATTAATATTAGCAATCTTGTTTAGGATATGGAGAACCTACAAACAATGGCAGAATATACAGATGAAGAAGGAGCTGTTCACCAGGTCCCAGTCAAGCTGGACAAAAATAACCAGGTACATACAATATTTAATCACTGAAACAACAATTTTCACATTTATTTTTAGAAAATTAAGATTTCTTTATGATATTCAATGTTATGATATTCAAAAATGTTTCAGTATATTTATCTTTGTATCCATTCCACATTACAGTGGGGTCTCATTATTATGATGTTCATTTTATCATGGTAAAATATCACATTACCAAGGGCAACATAATAAAAGTTCCCAATAAAATTCATTAGAAAAATGTTTGGAAAGATACAATATCCATATATGGAGGTGTATTTTTCCTGTGTTCTACTCTAAATACTGTAGAAGTACTTTTTTCTGCGTGATATTAATTTATGTTATGTACGCGGTCACAAATTTCCGCGGAAATTTGTCCCGTTGAACTTGATGCAAATATAAGGCATATAAGGAGAGTCTTAAGATATCAGCGTAATTTTCTACCAGCGGATTCAACAGAAATAGAGATTCCGCGGAATTATGACCCCATGGAAAAAAGTATGTCTACAGTATCTTAGTTTAACACTTATCTCGAATTAATCTTGCATATTTCTTCATGCTTTGGAACTCTTTTTGCTTTGTTTCAAATGCAGCATTCATATTTTGAAGTAAACCCGGGTTTGTACATTCACCAAGCATAATTCAAACTTGACTTGGTTAATTTTCTGTCAAAATAATGTTAAATACCAAAGCTGTCCTTTAACACAGCACAACAGCAAACATAATAACACAATGGGTGTAACATGCATCAACACAATTAAATGAATCGGTAAATTAGTTTTATTTGAAAACCAACCTATGAAAAAATACAGTAAATTTACATAAATAAGCTGGAAGCTATAGATATGCATACTTTAAAAGTATATCAATTAGTGTTGGCAAATCGGACGATTTTTAGTAACCGGTTACTCGCTTCATCTTCCGATCGAGTACCCGGTTACTCGGATGATTTTTGGTAAAAGTATCAATATCTATTATTTATCTTATTCGATACTTATCGGTAGTAGTACTGCACATATATACTTTAAAGGGACATTATATTTACAATACACACATCACTTTAATAACAGGTTAATAGGGAATTGACACACAAAGACAAATAGTGTCAATCACCATTTTACACTTTCTTTTTCAGAGTAACATAATTATTCAATCCATAATTAACAGTTGTGGAGTGTCAAAATGTTTATATAGTGGATTTAACAGATTTTGAAATGTCTTTTGTTATCAAGCTTATTATGTGAATAAATGAGGTAATTAAAAAATTGAATGGCCAAAATTTATATAAACTTGAAAACTAATAAAACAATTTGATTCACTACAACCATGCACTAGATCAGTCATTTAAAATTAGGAAAATGTGTAAGTTAGTATACATTTATAAATTATAAAACATTCATTTTCAATGCCTTTACTATGTAGAATTTATTTTATCCCCCCCCCGATACTCGCACTGCTAATTGCCTGTCGTTGCCAACACTAATATCAATAGCTTTGACACAACAGCACTGTTTATACATGTTTGTTTTCAAGGCATTTATCAATCAACAGTTGTATCAATGTTTATATAGTGGATTCATAAATGTCAGTTATCAATTCTGAATAAATGAGGATAAAAAATTGAATGGCCAAAATTTTAGCTGTAAAATTATTTTTGGAATCTTCTTTCATTTTGCCTCCATTCTGTAGTTGGTTCAATTACTGCCGGTATCGACAGAGGATGGAAATCAGGTGTACATCCAAGTTCTCAGCTCCTCAAAGCCAGACTCTCAACCTGTCGAAACTCAGACCGAGATCCACGAGATCATGATCTCAGAAGACCAACTCGAGCCTGAGATACTGAGTCAAGAAAATATAGCAAATGAGGAGGTTACAGTAGAGAATGTACAAGAAATGGCAAATTACAAAAGTGAGGTTTTGGAGGATGGAACAGTGCAGATTTACATGCTAGAAGATAAAAATGCAGAAAAGAAAGGAATGAATAAAACTTTGATGAACGTAATATCCCCAACAAAACCTGATGCCCCAAGTCCATCTACCAGTTCCCTTATGACAATTCAAGCCAAGAAATACAGAGATGTAGCTACTCAAATAACTGTGTTTCCAAAGTTTTCGAGGCAGGGATTGTTTGATGTCTCAACTCAAGTTACCCCCAAAGACATTGTAAGAGACCCCAAACTTCGTAGCTTACCGAATGGCACAACAGTTATTCAGAACAGTATTGTCTCTCAGAGTGAAAGCACTATCATTCTTAATTCAGGTAGCGAGAATGAAATGATTCTCCATAAATGTACCATATGTGGAAAAGTTTATAAAAATAAACTGAACTGGCAGGGACATATTAAAATTCATGCTCAGGAAAAAGTGTACATGTGTGGCTACTGCGGAAAAATTTACCCCAGAAGTAGCCTCTCGACTCATCTTCGCACACATTCCGAGCTCAGACAGATTGCTGTGTTTGAGAACCTGCCAGATCACTTGAAGAGGAAGAACTACAAGCAAGCTCCGGGAATGGTCTTTCCGAATGAAGAAGCTTCCATTATTGAGCTGAGTATTGCAGATGTAGCCACAGAAATAGATCCCGAATTGTTCCCTCCACCAGCTGCTGAAGTTGTGACTGCCCCCGCAAACATCATAGCCGCAAATGATGCCTCACTACCCGAACCTGCAGCAGAGTCGGAAGTTTTTACAGAAAATGAAATTCCTGCCAAGATGCACATGGAAGTAGAGGCCGAAGCAGAAATTCAGGAGGGTACTAAAACCAAATTTATATATAAGTGTAATGTGTGTGGAAAAGAATACAACAACAAGAGTAACTGTCACAGACATCTGAAGTCTCACACAGACACCAAGGGATTTAAATGTGGCTACTGTGGGAAGGCATTCACACACAGGTACGAGGTCCGCATGCACTGTAGGACACATACAGGTGAGAGGCCGTACAAGTGCCCTATCTGCACTCGTGGATTCAATGAAAGTGGAAATCTAAGGCGTCACATGAAAATCCACGAGGGAGATAACTCTCCATTCAAGTGTGGCGTCTGCTTCAAAGGATTCAATGATACTCTAAGATTGAATGCTCACATGAAGGTTCATACTGGAGAAATAGTGTGTGATGTTTGTGGAAAAAAGTTTGGAAAGATATCTGACTTGTATCGCCATATCAAAATCCACAGTGGAGACCGACCTTACAAATGTGATTTGTGTGGGAAGACGTTCTGTCAGAAGGTTAACTTGGTCACACATCAACGAACACATACAGGTCAGAAGGCATTCAGGTGTGACTTTTGTGGACTAGGGTTCAGCAGGAAGACGATTCTGCAGCAGCACATGAAGACCCACATGGAGGATGAGGAATTCTCGGTGGAGAGGACGGAGGTACGACCGGTCAAGGGAGAACTGAAAATCATGGAAGCAGACGTCATTGAACACATGGAGGCTCTATCTAACGAGTTTGTGGAGGAGGAAGACTCCCAGACAGCAGACATCCAGAGCATCATCCTGGAGGACGGAGAAGAGGTCATCACCGAGGCAACGAGTCACGAAATAGAAACATACACTGAATAATAGCAAATGTATACATACAGATCGACAATCAAGGGAATATCCAGAAAATACAACTGCTATTTTAATTTACTTTGTCATATATATGCACATTATTTATTTACAATATTGGGAATAATTAGAAATTTTTAAAGTAAGTTATATCACATTTTAATGACTTAAAAAATTAATCGTTCAACAATATTCAATGCATTTTGTCATGTTATTGTAATGTTAAATAATTTAAAAGTGTTGAAAATTGTATTACATGTATAAGTAAAAGGTTACCTTACATTTCATCAATGTCAGGCTTTTATCACAAATACTTGCAGTCAATTTTAAACATTACTCACAAAAACAAAGAAAACGCAGAAGTGTATCAAATTTTATAAAAAGGTACATGTTTGTGATGTATTTATGAAAAATGTCAAGAAATTGTTACATACAATGTATATTATTTTAAAGTTGAAGTGATATAATTTTCAGATTTGCTCATGATCAGATTGTTTACGTTGAAATTTACATAATTTATGTTCAGAGGTTCTTGTTCAAAATTTTATTGTTCATGCTTGGAAGTGTGTTTGAAGAGTTGGAAATATTAATCATTAAAATTTTTCAACTTGCTAAAATCCAAAATTGTTCTACATTGAACGTCCATAATGGAAGTTTGGGGGCAAATCAGAATCACCATGTGTGTCTGATTGAAGACATATTTTGCCCAGAGTTTTTACCTTGGAAACTTTTTGAATTTTTTTGAAAATAAATAAAAATAATATTTAAAAACTAGAGGTACTGTGAGCAATGAGCTCACTAAATGATACCCCCCGCCTCCCATAATGTCCATGTTTTGCTATATATTGTTTTACAGTAATGTGTAAAGAGGAATAACTCGTCTTATCAAATGTTATCCAGAAGCTTCTATATGTGACGTCATAGGTAAGGATATAATGGCAATATCCATGTTTTCCTATGGGAAACCTAAAATACGTGTCAAATAAAAAAGTAAAATAGGAGGTGCTCAATGGCATTATGTAACAAAATTCTGTGAAAGTCTCATTAAATGTCATTCAGTATTATAAGAGGAGTTGTGGATAAGAGATGGGTACCCCAAAGTGTAACAGACGGATGTACAGACGGAAATACCGATTACTATATACCCTCCCACTTTTCAAGTGGGGGGTATAATAAATAAATAGAATAGATATTACTACCAAAAGCATTTCAATTTATGCACCAGTATTTTTAGCTCTTCTGAGCCAAAGACTCGAAGAGCTAATGTTAGGGCCATTTTTGCATAAACTTTTTAGAATATGGGCCATAACTCAAGAACCCCTTGGCCAATCTGTGTCAAATTTGTCACAGGGTATCCTTGGCCCAAGGGCTACCACTTATACTAAAATTAGGGTTAGGACCCTTAAACAAGGGGAGATAATCAGGAAAATAAAACCAAAAGTACTGGTTGCTAAAAAATATTCTTCAGAACCACCAGGCAGATTTTCACAAAACTTACATACAAGGATTAGGATATGTTGAAGATTAAAATTTTCATGGGGAATTATCCTGGGGCAAAGGACGTGGTCTCAAGGTCACTTCAAAGTTGACCTAAATTTACACTTAATAAAAACGTTTATATTTTGCTTACTGTAAAGACTAGGATCATCAAATCTTGTAAGTTGATGCATCTTAGGACTTCACATCACGTTAACTCAAAAGAAGGTCACAGTGACGTACTTTTTCAATTTTGCAGGCATTTGTTTTCACATTGATTTGGAGGCATATTTTGGACACTTTAAAGCTTATGATCTTCAAACTTTATCAGTTGATGCATCTTGGGTCCTCGAACGTTAACTTAGAAGTAGGTCACTGTGACCTACTTTTTGAATTTTGCAGGCATTTGTGTTTCAAATTGATTAAAAGGCATATTTTGAATACTTTATGATCATCAAACTTTCTCAGTAGATGCATCTTAGAACTTCGGAAAATGTCGACCAAAGTGTAGGTCACTGTGACCTACTTTTGACATTTTATGGCTAAATTTAAGCATCTTAGGTACTTATTATCGTAGAATTATTAAACTTTGTCAGTTGATGCATCTTGGGTTTTCTGAGAATGTATACAAAAAAGTAGGTCACAGTGTCAGACCTACTTTTGAATATCTCAAGTATAGACTTAGAATCATCAAAACTTTGTCAGTTGATGTATCTTGGGTTTTTGAAGATTGTCAACTAAGAAGTAGGACGGTGACCTACTTTTGACATTTCATGGCTGTCTTGAATACTTATCGGCTTAGAATCATCAAACTTTGTCAGTCGATGCCTCTGGGGTTTTCGAAGAATGTTGACCAAAAAGTAGGTCACGGTGACCTACTTTTGACATTTTATGGCTATATTTAAGTATATCAGGTACTTATTGGCTTAGAATCATCAAACTTTGTCAGTTGATGCATCTTGGGTTTTCGGAGAATGTAGACTGAAAAGTAGGTCACCGTGATCTAATTTTGAAATTCTCAAGTACTTATTGGCTTAGAATCTTCAATCTTTGTTTTTGTCAATGCATCTTGAGTCCTCAGAAAACTTCATTCGTAAAGTAGGTAACCATGCATGACCAACTTATTGTTTTTTATAGCTTTATTAAAATATCTTCAGTCCTAAATGGCTACGAATTATCAAAGTTTGTCTGTTGATGCAACTAAATGGGTCTCAGGATACTTAGAGTTAGAGGCTTCAAATAGAAGTGATAGGTTGTACAATTTATCAGAAGAGTGATTCAAGGCCCTTAGAGGTTCATGGTGAGTAATACTTTTAAAATGACTTGGCCCCACTTAGACATTCAAGGAGCATTATAACCAAGGTTCTTACTTGCAGGAGTATGTTTTCTAGATTGATTAGTCAAATGTAAATGGTTACTTGATTGTTAATGACCTTAACCCAAGGTATTTTGGACAAGGTCAAGATAACTTTTCGTTTGCACCCAGATGTCTATGCCAATCAAAAGCACCCTCGTTCATTAGATCAGAAAAAAAAACTTACTTAGGCCTTTAGCTCGGGTAAGCTTAAATTAAATTCCCTGCTTTACCTTGGACATCTAAAGTATGGATAATAAGTACTTATTATTTTTGCAGATTTATATATGCCAAATAAACTTTATCTGATATTCTTATTTAAAGTTGTGTAAGCTTAGCTGTTTTTTAGCTCACCTTAGCTGAAAACTTGAGTGAGCTTTTCTGATCACCTGTTGTCTGTCTGTCTGAATTGTACCTTTGGTGAAGGGAAAGTTAAAATTTTCACCAGAAATCTCTGTTGAGACTGTAGTTCAACTGGTTTGTACTTATAACAAAGGAAGAGAAAAGTAGTAGTTGCAATCTGATTAAAATCAGATCCTTTGATCCACTAGCTCACATAGATCGCGACAGTAGTTGTAGCAATCTATGTGAGCAAATCAAAGGATCTGATTTTAATCAGATTGGTAGTAGTTGGGACTTGAAACTTTACAACACCAATTAATAGAATAAAAATTCTTGATTCAATTTCTTTTGGGGGCTAGATTGCAATAAGACTAAAACTGTAGGAATAGATTTTAATATTAAATACATAATTTTCTAGTTACCATGCCAACATCATTCATCAAAAAGCAATAAAGGCAATTATCTATCTTAGTGTAGTTTACTTGCATGTCACATTATTAGCTCACCTGAGCCAAAGGCTCAAGTGAGCTTTTCTGATCAAAATTTGTTCGTTGTTTGTCGTTGTTGTAAACTTTTCACATTTTCATCTTCTTCTCAAGAACCACTGGGCCAATTTCAACCAAACTTGCTACAAAGTATCCTTGCGTAAAGGGGATTCAAGTTTTCCAAGGGGAGATAATTATGAATTAAAGAAAAATTAATGGCATTCTTAAAAAATCTTCTTCTCAAGAACCACTGGGCCAGGAAAGATGAAACTCATGTGGAGTCATCCTCAGGTAGTGTAGATTTAAGTTTGTTCAAATCATGACCCCCTGGGGTAGGGTGGGGCCAAAATGGCTGATCAAAGTTTTACATAGGAATATATAGGAAAAATCTTTAAAAATCTTCTTCTCAAGAACCACTGGGCCAGGAAAGATGAAACTCATGTGGAATCATCCTCAGGTAGTGTAGATTCAAGTTTGTTCAAATCATGACCCCAGGGGGTAGGGTGGGGCCAAAATGGCCAATCAAATCTTTACTCAGGAATATAGAGGAAAAATCTTTAAAAATCTTCTTCTCAAGAACCACTGGGCCAGGAAAGATGAAACTCATGTGGAATCATCCTCAGGTAGTGTAGATTCAAGTTTGTTCAAATCATGACCCCAGGGGGTAGGGTGGGGCCAAAATGGCCAATCAAATCTTTACGTAGAAATATATAGGAAAAATCTTTAAAAATCTTCTTCTCAAGAACCACTGGGCTAGGAAAGATGAAACTCATGTGGAATCATCCTCAGGTAATGTAGATTCAAGTTTGTCAAATCATGACCCCCGGGGGTAGGGTGGGGCAAAAATGGTCGATCAAAGTTTTACATAGGAATATATAGGAAAAATTTTAAAAATCTTCTTCTCAAGAATTAACCACTGGGCCAGGAAAGATGAAGCTCATGTGGAATCATCCTCAGGTAGTGTAGATTCAAGTTTGTTCAAAACATGACCCCTGGGGGTAGGGTGGGGCCAAAATGACCGATCAAAGTTTTACATAGGAATATATAGGAAAAATCTTCTTCTCAAGAACCATTGAGACAGGAAAGATGAAACTCCTGTGGAATCATCCCCAGGTAGTGTAGATTCAAGTTTGTTCAAATCATGACCCCCGGGGATAGGGTGGGGCCCAATGGCCGATCAAAGTTTTACATAGGAATATATAGGGAAACCTTTTAAAATCTTCTTTTCAGGTACTTCAAAGCCATGCTTATAGTGATATCTATAGGGAATCATCGTCAGGTAGATTCTAGTTTGTTCAAATCATGACCCCCTGGGGGGTTAAAATTCAAGCCCCCTTCCCCCCTCTGTAAACTTACAGTTCTGATCTGATCTGTGCTTTTTCCTAGCCAATTGCTCAGGTGAGCGATATGGCCCCTGGGCCTCTTGTATTATTATCCGACTAATACTGTATTATGGTTAGCATTTTTAAAGTATATTTCAAAGAGATTTCTATTTATAGTAGCCATGGCAACACCTTTCATCAATTTTAATCAATAATGGATACATAGGAGTAGCATTTTTAAAGTTTTCACAGAAATTTCTTTTTTTAGTAACCACAGCAAATTCGTCAAAATCAAAAACCAATAAATAAATGTGTAATCTACTTGTGTGCCAAGTAATACTGAAATCAGACCAAAACTGTCGGAGTAGCATTTATTTGAAAGTTTTTCACAAAAAATTCTATTCTTAGTAACCAGTTTTTCCACAGAAATTTCTATTTTTAGTAACCATGGCAACATTGTTCATTGAAAATAAAAAAATCTATGCACTATTTTATGTATCTAGTAGTAGAGTCTACCTGTGTGTCAAGTCATATTAAAAAGACTAAAACTGTAGGAGCACTAGCATAATTTGAAAGTTTTTCCATATAAATTTCTATTTTAGTAACCATGGTAACACCATTCATTAAAATCAAAAATCTATACACTATTTTATGTATCTTAGTACAGTCTACTTTTGTGCCAAGTTATACTGAAATTGGACCAAAACTGTAGGAGGAGGAGTGTTTTTAATGAATTTCACAGAAATTTCTATACCTTCAGTAACCATGGCAACACTATTTATCGAAATCAAAAATCGATGCAATATTTCATGTAACTTAGTGTAGTCTACTTGTGTGCCAAGTCATATTGAAGTTGGACCAAAACTATAGGAGTAGCATATTTTGAAATTTTTTTACGGATAGATGGACAGACAACGGAAACCTTACTTTGGCATAAGCTCTGGTCTATGACCAGTAGACCTAAAAATAGGGTTGGGTTATTGAAATTTTTTTTCCCTTACAACCACTAGACCAGAAAAACTGAAACTTATGTGGAAGCTAAGTAACATATTGTACTGGAATCTAAATTGTTCATATCGATCATCATCACCAGGGTAAGATGGGGCCACAATAGGGAATCTTAATGCTCCGATCTAGATTTGGGGGCCTTTTAAGAGGGGTGGGTGGAGCCATAGGCAGTTAAACAAAAACCATTAAACTGGAAATATGTCCATAGGACATGAATGCCCCACAGAGGGTATATTAGTAATGCAACATGAAAATTTGTATTAGTGTAAGAAATTTGATCAGAATATCTTGAATTGTTGAATTGCTTATATCAGTATGTATCAGCATAAGAAGTTTGACACTAATTTCATGAAAGTGAGGTCAAGGTCAAAGGAAATGCCAAGGTCAAAAACTGTTGATGCAGTTGAAAAGCTCTCATCAGTATGTATCAGCATATGAAGTTGAAAAATATTATAAATGGTTTCTTTAAAACTGACTTAAACACAAATTGATAAAAGTGAGGTCAAGGTCAAAAATGTTGACGCAGTTGAATTGCTTACATCAGTATGTATCAGCATATAAAGTTTGACACTGATTTAGGGATTGGTCAAAGGAAAGGTCAACGTTAAAAGTGTTGATGCAGTTGAATTGCTCTCATCAGTATGCAACAGCATATGAAGTTTGATAAAAATATCTTGAATGGTATCTTTAAAACTGAGCTAAACACTAAAGATAAGTGAGGTCAAGGTCAAAAGAAAGGTCAAGGTCAAAAATGGTAATGCAGTTGAATAGTCTCATCAGTATGTATCAACATGTGATGTTTGATAACACCATCTTGAATGGTATCTTTAAAACTGAGCTAAACACTAATTAAAGAAAAGTGAGTTCAATGTCAAAGGAAAGGTCAAGTTATTTAAGCAGTTACATAGCCTTATCAATATCTATCAGCATATGAAGTTTGATGAAAATATCTTGGATAGTTTCTTTGAAACTGAGCTTTGAACAGAGCTAAACGCAAAATGTGACAGAAGGACAGAAGACGGACATGACAAACACTATATTCATGGCCAGGCATAAAGATATTAAACCAGAAGTCTCTGTCGAGACTGAAGCTCTACTGGTTTGTACTTATAGCAAAGGAAGAGAAAAGTACTTAAGCAGTTGGGAATTGAAACTTTTCAACAGCAATAAATAGAATAATGATCCTTGATGAAGTCTCTTTATGTTCTTAGTGTAGTCTACTTGCATGCCACATTATATTATAATCAGACTAAAACTGTATTTGGAGTAGCATTTTGAGAGTATTTAACAGAAAATTCTAATTTTAGTAACCGTGGCAACACCTTTCATTAAAGTGAAAAACTGATACACAGAATTATGTACCTTAGTTTAGTCTACTTGTGCGCCAAGTTATACTGAAATAAGACCAAAACTGTAGGAGGTGTAGCATTTTGAAAGAATTTCACAGAAATTTATATTTTTAGTAACCACGGCAACATCGTTCATTGAAATCAAAAACCGATATATAGAATATTGTATCTTAGTGTAGTCTACTTGTGTGCCAAGTTATACTGAAATCAGACCAAAACTGAAGGAGGAGTAGCATTTTGAAAGAATTTCACAGAAATTTATATTTTTAGTAACCACGGCAACATCGTTCATCGAAATCAAAAACCGATATAAAGAATTATATATCTTAGTTTAGTCTACTTGTGTGCCAAGTTATATTGAAATCATACCAAAACTATAGGAGGAGTAGCATTTTGAAAGAATTTCAAATAAATTTCTATTTGTAGAAGCACGGCAACACCGTTCATCGAAATCAAAAACCAATACACAGAATTATGTATCTTAGTGTAGTCTACTTGTGTGCTAAGTTATATTGAAATCAAACCAAAACTGTTGGAGGAGTAGCATTTTGAAAGAATTTCACAGAAATTTATATTTTTAGTAACCACGGCCATACCGTTCATCGAAATCAAAAACCGATATATAGAATTATGTATCTTAGTGTAGTCTACTTGTGTGCCAACTTATATCGAAATCAGACCAAAACTGTAGGAGGAGCAGCATTTTGAAAAATTGTTTACAGACAGACAGACGGACAGACAGATGGACGGACAACGGACGCATTACTATCGCATAAGCTCTTCTGGTCTCTGACCAGTAGAGCTAAAAATTGAGATATCACCCGAAAATGAAAGTTTTACACATACACATCCAGAATGTAGAAATGTACAACCTTGACCTTTTGACCCAAAATAAAAAGGGGTCTTCCTTAGGCTATAGGGAGTTCTGAAAAATTTCATTTCAAAAGCTTCTCATGATATTGCCCAGAAATGAAAGTGTTACAGATGAACAGAAATACATGGGCTTGTCCCTTTCATTGTAAAAAAAATTAGAATTCCAGGCCTTTAACCATGGGTGTTTGTTTGTTTTTTTAACCAACTTTGGTTAAATTTCATGTAAGCTAAAAATAGCAGATAAAATCAGCGTCAATTACATTTTAAGAAAATGAAAATATAATTTATTGTAAAATTTATTTTCCTATCAATTCACAAACAAAACAATAAATTATTGATAATAACTTAAGATTGTAAAAGTATATAATTATATATGTCCATCACAATAACAGTTCAAGTGATATGTATATATTAAAATATTGTAAAGCATTAGTGTATACACATTATGCTTATTCACAAATATTATTACAATTGAAAATACATGAATATTGGAGAGAGGGTATATAAGTACATCAGCCATGCAATCATCTACTCACTTCCAAAAATATTTGTAAAACTCTTCAAAATATTCTACCACTATGAGCACAAATCAGTTGTGTTTTCTTTGCATCTGAATTAACTGCATTAATATAGCAAATAATAGTATGAAGTGGATACATAAAATAATATATATTTGAAAGTAAGTATGTTTTCTTTTTTTTTTAAATGGTAATTTTAAGTAAGCATTTTGTAATATCAGTAAATATACCAGCATATAAATATTTTTAAACTATGCAAAAATATATATATTCAACTGGTCTCTCCCATCACTTCTTATTTGGTCCGAGTTCTAACTAACGAAAAATGTAATTTTTGTGATATAAATTTGTTTTAAAAAAATTTACACAATTTAGATATCATAATTCAGATTTTGGGCGCCCAAACCAACTATTTTGAACCTCATAGGATCAGCATATCACAATGTACATGACAGGGAAATGTAAATCTAGGGAATAAAAAAAAAGAAATGCTTTGAAAACTAGAACTCATTTCCTCAGCAAATTCATTTAGGTATCTTATTCATCTACAACTGACAAATGCCCTCACACATATCAATCAATATGGCTACTGTGAAGAGAATTCACTCCTTATGACTCTGGTTTCTATATTACAACTGTTAAAGGCATAAAATGCAATCAACAAATGTTTTCATTCATAATTTAGATTATTTATGTTCCAAAAGATAACATTTTCAGTCAGAGACGACTTGGCAGAGAATAGATTCTACCATCCTCTGTCTCGCAGAGCTGCAACCCCATGACTGACAGTCCATTAAATCATGATTTATTGATTAATAACAATTAAAAATTCATACATACTAATACAAATATTGTGCTTTGTATGGAACTATTCCAAGTTTACATCACAGTGAAAAACGGTGATTAAATTTCTAGCACATTGCTGAGTGGTAACAGACAATGCTATAGGTTGTGGTTTTGAACACAGGCTGCTAATAACAATGGTAACATTTATGGCAAAAAATCCATAGACCCAATTTCATCTCTTCCTTGTAAATACAAGATTGACATGGTGTGTTTGATTTGGTTCTGAACTCTCTAGACTCTGTTTCATTTCTTCCTTGTGAATATATTAGAGAGATTGGCCTTTGATGTGGTGTCTTTAATTCGGTTCATGACTCGAGATTTTACATCCTCTGAGTTTGGGGTTGATCCTCCATGACCAGAAGAAAAATTTCCAGATCTGTAAAAAAAAGGATAAACTTATTGTTTTAGTCTTTGCTAGTTATTTTTTAAATTAAGAATATTTCTCCCCCCTTTTCAGTTACTAGATTATCCTCATCCTAATCTATATGATCCTGAAGACATGTGATCTGTAATTCTGAAACAAGTGTAAATTTATCCGATATCTAAAGTAGCTCTGCACTATGTCTAGCTTATGCATTGAAAAAGACAATTCCAAGTTAATTTTGACTATGACCCTTAAAATATGTCCTTGAAGCATTGTCACTCCATTAGTTCACTGGCAATGACATACTCAAGTTTTCATCATGCATGCATAATATTGCATCCCTATTTTTACCTAACTATATTCTTTTCTACCTACTGTTTCCCACCAGTATTTTCACATTTTGACATAAAACCTTCCTTACCTAAGCCCTTCTACTTTAGTTTCGTAGTCTTTTATGATGGAATTCACCACTTCCTCTCTTTCAGGTGCCACAGCGGCCATGTCTTGTTTCAAGCACCGTAACCCTGGCAACATGGCTTCCTGAACCAATTGATCATTGATGACTAAATGTCAAGGCCAAAATAAACTCCTAGTACAGTGTATTGATAAATAACCTTAAAGTAAATGAATATAGTAATCAATTGTTCCTTACAATAAGAAGCCTGAATATTTTGTTTTAAAATTATGTATAGTCTGTTCTGAATGCTACCACCAGTGCACATTAATTTTTTGGAATAACATACACAAGTTACATAAATATCTAGGTTTATAAATTACATTTGATCAATAAATCATCATTTTCCAACATCTTGTTTTCAAAGAACCCTCAAGTTCAACAAACATATTGACAAGGCAGCAAGTTCAAAGTCTATGGGGATTCAAAATGATAGAAAAGCTGGACTTCAGAAAAGGATCTATCATTATTGGTAACTTTCCTTTCATTGCCCTCAAAGTAGTGCTCGATCATATGAAATGAAAGAATTATATGTTGCAATTAGATTATCTCTAGAAATAATGACCACTCCCTATTGTACTTGACAGCAATGGCCAACATTGAGTTGTAAGAGTTTGTTTCAAATTGTATGTACCAGTCTGTCTACAAAACTGATTTTTTAATGAAACTTAAATGTTTCATAGCACTTTCTTTAAAAAAAGTTAAAATTTATTTGACATTTAAATGTGGCACCGGTATATTAAGTGCTCATGTGAGACAGACTACAAGTATTATGTTGCGACAATAAAGAGGATACAGCAGCAGGACAGAGCACTATAAGCCTCAAAGAGCTGCCGCGCCACCTCTGTCCTCTTCCCATCATCCTGCTGGTGGTTGTTATTGAGTGCCACAAAAGCCAGCCGCGGCAGAATCACTGAAATAAAAAAAAAAATCAATTAAAATCAGATGTCTCATGTTAGGAAAATGCTCTTTATTGAAAACCTTTAGTTTACAATGACTATGAAACAAATACGATACATAATACATGAAATCCATTTACTAACGTTTATTCCCTGAACGACATTTCCATATTAAACTTCCAATGTCATTGTCCTCTGGATGTTTATTTATCTCTAATAGTAAACATAAAAGAACATTGTGAATCAGAAACTTTAAGGGGCCATTTTTAATTAAAATGTATTCAACCAATAGTCAAAGCAACATACTAATTCATCCATTTTGTATTATGAATTGTTCTTTAGAACTTCAAAGTTTTCATATACCATTAGCAAGAGCGAATCTATATTTTCTGTGAGGAAATTACTAATGTTGAAGGACAATCAACTTACTTAAGAAACCTGCTCTGCTCATTTATTGATCTTGAAAACAATGAAGTACGGTAGAACCTTGATATAAATTCCTGTTATGAGAAGTTCCAGAACATCAACACACACCTTTTTCTCAAACAAAACTCTTCATCTTAATAAACAAATGCAATGTAAAAAAAAACCTCATAAAATTCTCTCATAGAAAAATATGACAATGGATCCATTAGTGGTTTATTCTGTTTGTAATAAAAAGCCTGCACGTTAAGATGCAGGCTTAGGGACCCAATACACTCCTCCTATGTTTTAGTGTCATCAAAATTTAATGTAGAGAGAGCTAATCCACACTGACTAACATTACTTCTCTATGTAGAGAGCTTCACTCAGCAGCTAGCTTTACTTTTCAATGTAGAGAGCTTCGGTGGTGGCCTTTTCTTACTGAGCTAAGTAATCGGTCAGTATTACATTAAGCCATATCTTGTTATTGAGGGGCTCGTTGGTAATCAAATCAGCTGTTGTTACATGGTGTTCTGAGGAATTATCTGTCTACAGACCTTCTAGCGCCAAAATATTGGTCTTCATTCAGTGACCTCTTCAATTCAGCAATAAGATTCTAGCTGACTGATTCTAGGACTTTGTGTACTGAATGAATTAACACTCAGCTAAACAGGTAAGATAATTAAATCAAAGAGCTCCTTGCATTTTTAGCATATTTTTCTCAAAATTAAAGAAAAACAATCATTCGAATTCAGCATTATAATTTTTTTCTTTCTTTTTGATAGACAGTGTAATTTTCATAAGAGTGTTCATTCATCATGGATATATGGCTGGTGGTTTCAATTTACTTTCTTTATACCTTAATCCTGAAATTCTTATAAAATCTCAAGCAAATAATTTTTCAAATTCTTGCAAAAATAATTGAAGGATTAAAACAACTACTATTTCTGATTGATATTAAAATAATTAAGGGCACCTTAAAACAAATCTATTGACCAGAGGTCTCTTCTGAAACTGTAGCTCTACATTTTAGAACTGAAGTTTAAATACAATATACTTGCTAGAATTTTTACCTTGAATACAGTTTTGGCATTAAAAATGATGGTTTTGAGACCAATTAAATTGAACGATGCTTATATTATCTATCCTGCTTTGGTTCGATGGTTATTACAGCTTAATTCTTTTTCTTGACATTATAAGATCACTAAAATTCTTTCCGCTAAACATACTTTTTTGGGATCAATTTGCATCTTGCTAAAAAATTGTACTATTACTGTATGTCCTTTGAATTTCCTTCTGAATTTCGAATTTATACTGTCAAGAACAATGAACACACTCCTTTACATGGTGACAGTAGATAACTGGGTAAGATAATTTCAGCATATGCAGCAGGTGTCATTAATCAAGTTAATATCAGACTTTTAAAAATAATATCTGTTTTATGAACTCAATCCAAATAATTTACACACAGTTTCTATAACACAACTATTAATTTTCTATAATTATCAATCTATTTTTCATCATCCCAACATAGTGATTCTTTTTTTCTTTCTTATAAACATGAAAGAGAAATTCTAGCAAGTGATTGGTTGCTGTGATGTCACAATGTGTCTGATATGATGTCATATTCTATAGACAACTTTCACATTTACAAAATTTATTCCCCTTTGCGGGGTCAATCTGGGGTCAACCGGCAAAAGGCAATGTTTTCCCTCTATAACCTTACCAACTTTGGGTCAGTATCTTAGAAATAAAATCTGTATGAATATGTTCATTATGTTTTTCATGTTGCCCCATACCCTAGCAATACAGGTACAGATCGAAATTGTCCGATAACGTTCAAAGATTAAAAGTATTACCAGGTAATTTAAGTTACAAAGGACAAAGTGGGAAAAATGAGCATAATGCCAACAATGGGAGTTAACTCTTAGGAATGTGAAATTTGTCTATTATAAAATAAGTAAGACCACGGAACATTAACTGGCAAGATTGGAAATATATATATATTCAGCTTACATCATTTTCATCTGTTAGAATCAAAACATTTGATGAAAGATAAGGTAATGGGCAGGCAAAATTCAACAAAGAGGTCTGAGAAATCACTGGATTATCTACTCACTTTACCAAACAAATTAAAAGAACTTGATGAGCAAATAAATTAAACAACAGAAATGTTGGTTTATACACAGATATTTGTGTGTTTGGATTTTTAACCCTTTTATATTACTAGAGCTAATTAGAACACTTCAGTATGGAGTAATCAGTGTATAAAACAAGCAAATTCAAAGAATTGTGGTCCCCCGCTTTCGATGTCTTTGTGGGTGAGATGTCATTTTTTATGACATATTGTGTCAAATATGAACACCCTATCATATATCATTTAGAAATTATCAGAGAAGTTGATTTAAAAAAAAAAATAAGGTCAATTGTGAAGGTCAAGGCCAAGGAGTCGGAAATCATAGCATGCTCGGAAATATCTTTTCACAGGTAATGCACATGTCAAATATGAAAGCCATATCTCTTCTCAATCAAAATTTATCAGGAACAAGATGTGTTTGTGAAACACTGATGGTCCTGTATGGCAACATGATGAAGATTAACAAATTAAATATATTGGTACCCAAAGTAGGGTCTTCTCACAAGAAATACGATTGTGAAATATGATAGCCCTAGCACCAATGTTCAAAAGTTATGGCCAAGGATAAGTTTTTGAAAGGTAGGTCAAACTCCAAGGTAAAACGGTCTAAGTTGTTGGTTTCTTAAGAAAGGTATTGTCTCAAGTATTACATATGTGAAGTATGAAAGCCCTAGCCCTTACCCTTCAAACGTTATGGCCAAGGTTAAAGTTTTTCATAAGTACAGAAATCTCCAAGGTCAAGGTCAAAAGGTCAAAGTTGTTGGTATCCAATGAAAGATCTTGCCACAAAGAACACATAAGTGAAATAAGTGAAAAGTCCTAGCATCTACCGTTCAAAAGTTATGGCCAAAGGAAAAGTTTAAAATTTTTGTGTAAAAGTAGGTCAAAATCCAAGGTCAAGGTCAAATTTGGTAGTACCCACAGAATGGTCTTGTCACAAGAAATATATATGTGAAATATGAAAGTCATAGCTCCACTAAATCAAAAGTTATGGGCAAGGTTAAAGTTTTTGTGAAGGACGGACAGCTAGACGGACATACAGACGAATTAGATTTAATGTCCCCTTGCTTTCATGAAAGCGTGGGGACAAAAAACCATATAGTGAAAGTAAGAAAAAGAAAACTGCAGTCAATTTCAAATCTGTCCAATCCTGACATTTCAATGAAGTGAATTAAGCTTGGGATCATATCAAGGTTTGATAAAAAGGAAATGAATATGGCATAAGTCCAAGTGATGGAAATTACATATCTCTGACAAAGTCCCATGTGCCGTAAATCTCACTCCTGTGGAACCGTTTCTTATTGGACAAAAGATATGACTAGATCTCATCAAGGGGTATTGGTCCTGCACAGATGAGGCTTCACATGACATTGATCATAACATTCTATCTAGGGGAGAAAAAAAAAGATAAATTCTCTGGTCAAATAAGATCACAGATTAAACTCATAAACCCGTGGTGACAGAGAAATAAGATCACATTTTTTTCCTGCCAATTTTCTTCTGGAAGCAATAGCTAAATCTAATTAAGCTGCTACTGCATACACCCAGAAACTAATATTGGGTTTGAAAAGTCGGTTGTGGCAAAGGCAGTCAACACTTAAAGATTAAAGGCACAACTTTTCACAATTTCATACACAGAATATTTTAATAAAACAAAGACTGGTAGATCATGTGCTTTACACATATTACTGATCAGAATATTCAAACAAGAGGCCCATGGGCCTTATAGGTCACCTGAGCATTATGCAACAACTTTCCAGTGATTAAACTTGATTCATGTTTTAAGCCAGATGTTATGGCATTCACAATTTTGAAAGAGGCACCATTGATCATCATAACAATACACTTAGCAGTTGCTTAGTTTGTTTACTTAATACCCATATGCAGGGTAAGGGAAAAAAATGCATTTCAACTAATCAGTAATATTCAGCAATAATCAGTAGTGCCCCTACCATACATGAACCCCTGACCCTTTGGCCTTGTTATCTGATTAATACCAAGGAGCAGATTTCAAACCATTCATTCATTTTCAGTATATAAGTACAGCCCCCCCCCCCCCTCTATGGTACCCCTGACCCTGGGGCCTTGAAATTCACAATTCTGTAAGATATGGGCCCTTGTCTATTATAACTATATTCATCATAACTTTATTTGTAGTTCATCTGCTTAATACCCTGGAGCAGAGAAGAAAATTTTTAAAGATTTAATGTATTTTCACTATATAATCAATAGAGCCCCACCATAACACCAGAACCCCTGACCCTGGGGCTATAAAATTCACAATTATGGAAGAGGCATTCTTGCTCATCATAACTATGTACTTAGTTAGTTTATTAAATACCCAGGATCAGAGAAGAAGATTTTCAGAGAATTCATGTATTTTCACTATATAATCTATAGAGCCCCCCCCCCCAACACCAGAACCCCTGACCCTGGGGCCAAAAAATACACAATTATGGAAGACGCATTCTTGCTCATCATAACTATGTACTTAGTTAGTTTATTAAATACCCAGGAGCAGAGAAGAAGATTTTCAGAGAATTCACGTATTTTCACTATATAATCTATAGAGCCCCGCCCTAACACCAGAACCCCTGACCCTGGGGCCATAAAATTCACAAGTTTGGTAGAGGCACTCTTGCTCATCATAACTATTTACTTAGTTAGTTTATTTGATACCCAGGGGCAGAGAAGAAGATTTTCAAAGAATTCATGTATTTTTACTATATAATCAATAGAGCCCTGCCCTAACACCAGAACCCCTGACCCTGGGGCCATAAAATTCACAATTTTGGTAGAGACACTCTTGCTCATCATAACTATGTACTTAGTTGATTTATTTAATACCCAGGAGCAGAGAAGAAGATTTTCAAAGAAATAATGCATTTTCACTACCTAATTATTTAGCCCCGCCCTAGCACTAGAACCCCTGACCCCAGGGCCATGAATTTCACAATTTTGGTAGAGGACTCATTGCTGATTACAATCATGCAAACAGTTTGACTGCTTGATGTCCAGGAGTAAAGAAGAAGATTTTTAAAGATTGCATTAATTTTAGTGGTTTTGGCCCCACCCCTCAGGCCCCAGGGGGGCAGGGATCATGAAATTCACAATTTTTGTTCCCCTTCACCCATAGATGCTTTATGCCAAATTTGGTTGAAATTGGTTCAGTGGTTGCAGAGAAGAAGCTGAAAATGTTCAAATGTTAACGCACAACGCACGACGCACGATGACGGACGAAAACGGATAGCAATAGGTCACCTGAGTTTACTCAGGTGACCTAAAAACCTTTTTGTTTCCTGGATGAATTTTTTTCACCATATATCAGGCATTGTATGTGTATATCTTTTGTATCAATTTATACTTAAAAAAAAAGTTTGCTGCAAGAAAAATAAATAAATAAATAAAAAAAAACAACAGTTTTGATTGTACAACTAAAGGAATAACTGTCTTATTTTTCGATTTCATGATGTGATCAATCGATTGGGTTGTGTGATAATTTGCATAAACGCCAAAGGCGTTTATGCATAAAATTATCACCCAAGCCAATCGATTGATCATCGTCATGAAATTGAAAAATCTGACAGTTATTCCTTATATTTACATGCTTTGATTCCGCCAATCCGCGTGCTCAAAGCCCTGCTTCTGTCTAGCTGTTTGTTCTGCCCTGCACATGGTTTTTTTTGGAACCATGCCAATACATTGATGGGGAAATAAAATACATTTACAGTTTGTAATTTTATCTCAGACAAAGACATTGGAAATGTAAATATAATGTTATAAAAGACAGAATTTTTGTTATATAAGTATGTATGATACATGTACATCATATTTTTTTTTCTCTCTAGAAGTTATTTACATGTACATGTATTCTGATATGGTAATAAAAAAAGAAATATCAAGTGTAATGTATGATATAATCTATGCCCAATATGTGTTGTATGTTGCACATATAATTTTTTTTTACATAAAAAAAATCAGAATATTCAATGGCTGTTCCATTGATAAAAAGTGCAAAGACATAACTATCAATAATATATAATACTGTATACATGGTTATTTTCGCCCCCTGTTAACTTCGCCCTTTCATACTTGCAGTATACTGAGTATTTCATATATAAATCCTACTTTAAATGATTATTGGTACAGGTATAAATATAAATGTGGACTATGTATTTTTCTGCAACAGCTGCAACACTAATTCCTATAATAAAACAACCAAAGAATGCATTTTTTGTTAAAATGTAAATGTACTCACAGAACTTCCAGTGCTCTGATTCAAGATTAGCAAAATTTTAAGCATTTTTTGAAAATAAAAATTAATACAAGAAACAACTAAGATAATGTCTAACTTTACTTAAAGTGAAGATAATCCACCCAAATTATGCTAAATTGTTCATTGTCCACTGAGATATTGGATGATTAGACAAATTGCGTTTTCATTTTCTTCATTTTTTTATACGATTCTTGTTGATTTTAATCACTTACAGGGGGCCCTTATTTCCTGACAATTGAAAAAGACCTAAGGGGGTGCTTATAGGGGTAGGGGTGGTTAATAGGGATTATACGGTACATCATATTTTCATGAAAGTTTTTTTTTCAACATGTTATTCAAAGAAAGTACATTCTATACTTTATGTACTATAGTAGTAATATATGTCTGATAGAAATCTATGCATGCATGACTGTATTTCTTATAGAATTTTCTAGGATGAGCAGATCACTATATTTATAACTGCCTTTATTTTAATTTTGAGAATTATGACCTAAAACTGTTACTTCTCCCAAAAATTTGCATTTTTCATCAACTTTTTCATCAGGATCAATGTTTCTATTTAACACCTTTCTTAAAAGTCACTTTATTCTGGTTTCAGTGGCAGAATTCTGACAGTTTACTGTAACATTTGGCCTACATAATGAAAAAAACCTTTCAGTGACAAAATTGTGAAACTCCTTGTATAACTATAACATTTGTCCTACTTAATAAAAAGGCATCAAAAGCTCACGTAGTGTCTCTTCCTCCCTGCTGAACATCAATATAACTGCTTTGTTTGATAAATTGATTAGCAAAAATAAATTAAGTCTTGATGCAACCTCCAGTGAATTACTGAACTTATTTTATAGCTGTGCTGTCTTAAATTTTCAAATTTAGTGTAAACCTTAATTTTCTAAGACTTTGACATTGGATACAGGGCTGATACGAAAAGTGAAGGTAAAGTCATTTCTTTGTACTTACTAATCAGACAGATAAAATATATTGTAGCAATTGGCTTTTCCTCACTGTATACTGTAAACTAATTATTATTTGTATCATCTTTTATTTGCAATTTGGTAGAATGAAATCAATCCTCAACATTCAACCTATTAAGTTAAACATTTTCTACAAACACCCAGTAAAATATACGCTTTGCAGCGATTAAAATTCGCAAGGGTAATTGAAGAAGGTTGTAAAACTTTCTGGTATTTATTGCACTTGAATAAAAACTGGTTTACAGTACATGTATTTCAAAATTTCTAGGAAAAGACATAAAAGTGTAAACATTGTTCAAATGAAATCCTGACCTGTAATTCCTAATCTTACTACACACAGTCTGACTGGTCTCTGTGTTTCATTTCAAGTTTCATAACGTGTCAAAATCATGTGTTTCTTTTAAGATAGCTGTATCATACAGTGAAAGATTTATGAAAATTATGAGTATATAGTGAAGATATGACAACTAACCTGCACTGTACAGCAAGAAGAATAGGCACAGTAGGGAGGAAGAAGTAAAACAATATTTTTGTTATATATATATATATATAATGAAATGATTTTTACTTACATTTTTCTCCATAAAAATAGACTTTTTAGGTTCTGAAACCTGTATTTAAAATAGACTTCTTTAGAATTCTGAAACCTGTAGACTGTTCATGGTAGTCGGCAGAGTGCTTGCTCCATGATCGGGAAGTCGTGAGTTTGAATCTCGGCCGTGACTGACCTACATAAATAATGGTTAGCAACTGTTCCTTCGCCATGCCCTCAGCACTTGAGATGAAAGTTGCTGGTCCTTCAGAAGAGACCTTGAAAACTGAGGTCCCATGTCACGGCAGGCATTGGCAAGATAAAGAACCCTCACTGCTCAATGGCCCTGAGTGCCGAGTAAAGGTCAAAATTTGAAGCCCTTCACTGGTATATCATGACGTCTCTACATGAGTGAAAAATTCTTGAATTGGACGTAAAACAACATACAATCAATCAACAATCAATCAAAAACCTTTAATTTTCTGAAACCTAATACATTCAGGAATTAAACAAAATTCACACAGGTCATGCAAAAATTCTACGTTTGCCAATTTTCCCCTTTGTGTGTCATGGTGTCTCTTTAAATGGTTATATACAGATGAATGACACATTCCTGAAATTATCTTAATGAATTGTGTTAGCCAAAGTAAAATAGGCTAAATAAAAAATTCTACATTTTTGAGGCATTACTGTGCAATGTATTTAGATATACATGTATTATAAGATAAATAGGTATATATACGATCAACAATATATAAATTGATGTTGTTGTCATTTCTACTTTTGATGCATATAAAGTCTGCAACAATAAAATGTTTCTTTTTGCATTTTTGAAAGGATTTGTTCATCGACATTCAACATATTGTTTACATGTTTATTTTACATTTGTCCCAGAAATCCTGCAGGATTTGAACATTGTCCGACTTTTTCACAAAAGAGCACACAAAAAAGTTAAAACAGACAGAATTTATGACTTGACCTTTGACTTTTTGACCTCAAAATTGAAAGGCATCTTCCTTAGTTGCTGTGTTAAAATATCATTGCAAAATCTCAAAGGCTTCTCGAGATATCACGTGGCAATGGAAATAAATTTACTGACAGACAGAAATACAGACAAATGAACAGACAGACAGAACAAAATTAATATCCTCCACTCAATGAAAATGGAGGACAAAACACATACATCTGTGCATGTTTTCATTGTTCACCTTAAGACCCTTTCACAATTGGCGCACGAGCACTTTACAACACTTTGCGATCGGAAAATTTTAGCTTCGCACGAGCTATCGCATGCGTTGCATGATGTCTCGCATTCATTGCATGTGTTTTAGTGGTCGCATCAAGTCTCCTTAAAATAGTCAACATGCACACTATTCAGACACGACCAAATGCGATCAAAATTATCGCAATTCAACGCACGAAAATTAGTACGAAGGTCTTACAACGTTTTATGTACTCGTAAGAGTGATGCACGATTTTTTAAGATTGTAAGATAAATCGCAGGTGTCTTTGCGTGTGTTTTGCGACCATGAGACTGTTGCTCAACATGTCTCATGTAATCTTGCAACGTTTTACTATCATTGTTTAATTTATCACCTTCAATTGCCATGCTTTGCAACAGGTATATATACAGTGTATAATTATAAGCATCTTAACTATGTCAACTGAAGAGCGTCGGAAACGGGTGGTATAAATACCCAGCCCTCTGACTTGCACGAACATTCGTACTATGGAATGCATGAGCGCACGAGCACCGCACGTCCAATCGTTTTGTCGCACATTCAATCGTCCAATTACCTGATCAGTTGTGCAATCCTATCGCATTATCTTACAACACTCGCTTTCATTCTACAACAGTCGCATATTGACGCAAGATATATCACAAGGTTTAATGCACAACAGTCGCTTTGGATCGTGCAAATTTCATACGAACACTTTTTTCATATGCGATTTTTTGGCAGCAGTTTACGATCCTAACCAAAGTTATTTGATCGTACGAATATTTTGTCGCTTCTGCTCGTGCGCCAATTGTGAAAGGGCCTTTAACTCTCAAAAAGAAAAATGTGATACAAAGATCTAATGGTATCCATCCAGTGTTCGTGTGTTTGTACGTTGAATATACACTTTTTTAAACCAAATGATATTAAATGTCAAGTATTAAATTTCAGATAGAAACATAAGTATTAATTTTGTTGATTTATTATTTCATCAATATACTCCTCTTTTTCAGAGTCCTATTGTGTCTCTTTGCCATTATCTCTAGCTGCAGTCAATGGGTCAATAATACTTCATGTAAAAAAAAATTCAACTGTGTTTACACAATTAAATGCAAACTGTTGTTAATATTGATTAAGGAAGTCTACTGCTTCTATGCCATTAAACCTAACAGCTTTGAAACAGGGAAGGGCCTCTTTATTATACGAGATCTTTTAAGGTTTACAGACCCCTCTGGTAAGAGAGATAACTCTCAATGGAATTGATGACTATTCGTGTACAGATTTGCAAAGTTAATTGCCATCTTGGTCAAGTTTTGCCCAGCAAAGTATGCTTGCTGGTATCAGGTGCATTTTAATTGTGAATTGAGGAATTTTCACCATGATTTTCTGGGGGAAAAAATGTGATGTATCAATTTCACTTTGACCGTTTTATGACTGACTTATTTATTTAGAAAGACATAATTTTTTCAACAGTCAATGCATTATGATGTCAAGAATTGCAAAAATATCATTAACATATGCTTGTTTTAAAGGTATTTTATTTTTGCCAGAATCTGTTGTCAATTTAGATACATTGTATTTACCTATGTTCTAAGATATGCTTTGAGGTATATGACATGATCAGACATCAATAATTGATCTTTTGTAAATAATGTCGACTAATATTATGATCATAAGAAAGTCATCATCGCAAACCACAGGTCTTTATGTTGAAGTGATATGGATGTCCAAACCAGTGAATCATATTCTTTAAGTATTTTACCCTTGATATACCGAATCCTCAGATACTGTAGAAGTACTATTTTCCGCGTGGTATTAATTTACGATATATTTTCCGAATTTGTCCTACTTAATATAAATATAAGGCATATAAGATGTTTTTTCCATGGAATTATGACCCCGTGGAAAAAAGTACAGTATAAGATGTTTTTTCTCAGCTCCATCAGGTTAAAATGTATTAAAATATTTTCAATATGCCTGCAAAAATTAACCACATGTTCAGAATTTTTTTTTCCATCATCTGAAAAACAATGCCAGTAATCAAAAGACAGAGTAACGTGACCCACTCTTAAGAAACTGATTTAGATACATGTATATGGCTGGCTGAAATTATTTCTCTGAAACAATTAATACTTCACACACACGAGTGACAATTTAAATATTTACAACATAGAATTAACTTTGAACTCACAAATCTATTTAAAATAATTGAATTGTCATATTTATTTTATTTTTTGTTTGACTATTCATTTTGCATTACAGGAGTATAATTTTTTTTCGCCTCTTTAAAATAATCATCTTTTTTCAGTACCATGCCTATATACTGGAAGGATATTTACCAAATACTACACCCTGATCCCGAGTTAACACGGCTTCCTCCAGTGGTTATCCCAGAATGCATGTGGAAACAGTTCAACAGAAAATGTGAAAAAGTTTGGGCGGAACAAGTCATACTGCCATGGATACAACAAATGCAAGGTTTGACAACCTTTCACTGATAAGTGGAAATCCAATATTACAAGAAAGATAACTCTGACACATTCTCTTTTTGGATTTATCATCTCCTTATAAATTTCCTAAGAGTTAATGCTCTTAGAGTAGATTCTTGCATTATATGAAAGTGAATTCTACCCACATTATCCGACATTGTCCATAGTGCTTCATTTGAGAAACTGAAGTGCACATTTAAATAAATGAATACATTGAATGTGACAGATGACTTTATTGATCAAACTATCATTCCAGAAAGATTGTCGAGAGTTATAGCTGTTAAAGGCATTTCATTGTATGCCCATTTTGTTGTTAATCAATAGTGAGACATTATATTATACCCACAAGAGCTGCATTTTCAAAGAGAATACGATGCACTTTCTAAGAGTGCAAGAACTTGCAAATTCCTTTTGAAATCCAAGTACATATTCAATGTCATCAGTTTTATACTGAGTGACACACAGCATAAACGAGTGAATGAATTCAAAACATGAGAAGACCATCAAGGCAATTAAAGGCAGTCCTGGACTTTATCTAGGGGTGCTGTCAAAGTGCAACTGTTGATAAAACAAGATGTAATGTATCCATTGGAACTTTGAGTGCATGTTGTGAAGAAGTATGGCTATAACATAATGTTGAAATGGCATTCACCCTAAAATACTCAAAACAACTCTATTACAATGAACAGAGCTTCAGTTAACACATTTTAGTGACATTGCATTCTCTAATAAAATCTTCAAACTGTACATACTATTACATTTTTCAGAGAAAAAGCTCTGTGCAAAACACAAAATTGTTGGCATAAATAACTCTCATATAAGAGGGCCATTTCCTCTTCAGACCTCTGTATTGAAGACTGCAGTAGATGTGTCTCTATAGGCATGCTTTTTCAGGCAGCTTTTAACAGCTTAGGCAACTTTAAAATATAGGTCTGAGTCAGTATCTATCCTTATATTTTTCATGCCCCAAAAAGTTGGGTAGGATTAAGAGAAATCTGCTAAAAGTTACTGCTTAAAAAAACTTAAATGCTGACAAAAGCAAAACATGATCTCTTAAATTGTTATAACGTATCTCCAAACTTTCTAACAATGCTATTGATCTACAGTGTGACAATTTCTTAGCTATGTTTTTTTAAGAACTGAAGATTACCATGGAAATGAGAATGATTTATATTTGTCACTGTTAAAATCCACAGTTGTCTGTTGCAGCAAAAAAACTTTGTCATCATAATTATCTTGTTACAAATATCTTACATCCTTAAGCATTAATCTTGGAGACCAAAACTGACACAGTTGCTGGATTAGGTGGTACATGTATTCATGATGTAACAATGAGCAGCAAATACATCAGTAGTTGAACCCTAGCCTAATTGGCCTTGTCTTTCTCAATTTTTAAAAACAAGCACTGAAGAACATTTAGCTTACAGTGTCAATTGAGATTTCTCAATTGAAGGTGATGAGTGCATTACCATATTTGTCCTATAAAGCACCCCCAGGCACTAATGGAATAAGTGCATTTTTTAAAGTATCAATGCCAAATAAAATCTTTCTTATCTAAAAGTATTCCCTTTAAAAAAAAATCCAACTGCATATTCCATTTACAAATTTATGAGGCATAAACAACATACCGGTAAACTTGAACATGTCAGAAAATAAAATCAATTTTAACTTAGACATGTTTAAAGTATCAGTCATTAGGTTGAAATACCACTACATGTATTCAGAAATTAGATAAATCATTCAAGGAATACATAAATCATCGAAGCTTAATATCAAAATCATGCTGCCAGTTAAGTTTGTCTGAATTTCATCCAAGGCGTTCATCTTCCTGATGCACTGGGGTTGCTACTGATTTTCTCTTGCCCTCCATCATCTGATTCTGAGTCGCTCCACTTATAAAGTGCAGGTAATATATTGAGATAATGAACACTGACAGTAAAATTCAAGCTCAAAAGTCCATAAAACAATACAAAATTGGTAAAGATCAAACACGGACCTCCAAAAACATCAGAGGTGGGATCAGGTGCCATTGAGGAGTGAACATCCCCCTGCCGATTGGTCACACCCGCTGTGTGCTCCTTGTCATGATCAGGAAATAATAGAGAAAATCCATCAACAATTCAGAACTTTCCAAATTGCTCGTGCAGTTTGCTTTCCATTCGCAAGAAAGTCTGATCATGTGACCAACTGCATGTCATTGAACATTGAATTTCAATTTTATTAGCATTGTTATATAAGGAAAGACATCAGCAAATGTAAATATTATATAATGGCCTAAAGATGAGTATGAAAAACATCAGTCAAATTCTATCCATGTGTTTATTCTCTTGCAGCATTTGTTCTTCCTCAATGTCTTGGCTGATGGTTCATCAAATCCCTCACAGGGATTCCTACTGTAACTAAAAGTTTACTGTCCTCACTAGTTTAGTGCTATCTAGGTTATTTGATATTTCTGTATTCAGAAAAGACCTCTTGTATTGGGGTTGACCTTTTGGTTATACTGGGTGACACCCTGACCTATGCTTCTTTATAACCCGCTTGAGAACCAAAGTTGAAGGATGTCTGTTTCTGCATCTAGTCATAGATACCTAGTCATCATATGATTCTTTGTTGTGATAAAAAAAAAAATTACAAGAGGCCCAAGGGCCTTGAATCACTCTTCTGATAAATTGTACAACCTATCACTTCTATTTGAAGCCTCTAACCCTAAGTATTCTAAGAGCCAAGTTGCATCAACTGACAAAGTTTGATGATTCTTAGCCAATTATAACTGAAGATAATTTAATAAAGCTATAAAAAAAAAATAAGTAGGTCACAATGACCTACTTTAAGATTGAAGTTTTCTGAGGACTCAAGATGCATTAATAGACAAAGATTGAAGATTCTAAGCCAATAAGTATGTGAGATATTCAAAAGTAAGTCACCTTGACCTACTTTTTCATCTACATTCTTGGAAAAACCAAAATGCATCAACTGACAAAGTTTGATTATTCCAAGCCAATAAGTAGTGGAGATACTTAATTATAACCATAAAATGTTAAAAGTAGGTCACTGTGACCTAATTTTTAGTTGGTGATTTTCGAAAGCCCAAAATATATCAAAGTACTCAGAAGTACAGAGAGCCGGGCTTATTTACAGAGTAGAATGGATTTCTTACATGAATCACGTTTATATTCTGATGAAAAAATTATTTTAAAACTATCAATATAAATGATAAGACACTGAAAATGAGTTTTTCAATCCTAATACCACGGTCCGATTTTGTCAGAATCAGAATTTATCTGGTACCGCAGCTGAATGTAAACAAACAGGCCAGTCTGGTTCCCTCTCCTACTTTACCTCGTATGTGTAGAGAACTACGGTAACACTGATTATCAAAAATCCTCACGCTAATGAACTATGTTCTTTGATTTATGAAGTTTTCAAAGTCATTACTTCTAATGTTTATTTTATATAGATAAAACTTCGTTTTATTTTTGTTGCTTTATTTAGCGTTTGTATTATCTCAAAAGCGGTTGAGAGTAAGAACTATATTTTTGCACGTAACTTTAAAATGGCGACTATGGGGTCAACATCCTGCCTTGAACAGGATCACATAAGCCGGCAATTGCTCTTTGAGCAATAAGCCCGGCTAATCAACTGACAAAGTTTGATGATTCTCAGCCAATATGTATCCGAGATATTCAAAAGTAGGTCACCATGACCTACTTTTTGGTTGACATTCTCTGAAAACCCAAGATGCATCAACTAACAAAGTTTGATGATTCTAAGCCAATAAGTACCAGAGATCCTTAAATAAAGCCATAAAATGTCAAAAGTAGGTCACCGTGACCTACTTTTTAGTCGTCACTCTCCGAAAACCCAAGATGCATCAACCCACAAAGTTTGATGATTCTAAGCTTATAAATACCTAAGATACTTAAATAAAGCTATAAAATGTCAAAAGTAGGTCACCATGACCTACTTTTTGGTTGACATTCTCTGAAAACCCAAGATGCATCATCTCACAAAGTTTGATGATTCTAAGCTTATTAATACCTAAGATACTTAAATAAAGCTATTAAATGTCAAAAGTAGGTCACCGTGACCTACTTTTTGGTCGTCACTCTCCGAAAACCCAAGATGCATCAACTCACAAAGTTTGATGATTCTTAGCCAATAAATACCGAAGATACTTAAATAAAGCCATAAAATGTCAAAAGTAGGTCACCGTGACCTACATTTTAGTCAACATTTTTCGAAGTCCCAAGATGCATCTGCTGACCAAGTTTGATGATCGTAGGTCTGAAGGTAATCAAAATATGCCTTTTAAACAATATGAAAACATATGCCTGCAAAATTCAAAAAGTAGGTCACAGTGACCTACTTTTTCATAAATATGTTTTAAGGTCCCAAGATGCAGCAATTTACAAGATTTGATGATTCTAACCCTCTCAGTGAGTCAGTGTCTTCAATAATGGGATTAAATGTTTTAAAAAGGATAAGTCATAAAGTTCAAAAAGTAGGTCAAGGTGACCTACTTTTAAGTTGATGTTGTTCAAGGACCCAAGATGCATCAACTAAGAAAGTTTGATGGTCATAGGCCTTAAAGTGTCCAAAATATGCCTTCAAATCATTTTGAAAACAAATGCCTGCAAAATTAAAAAAGTAGGTCACTGTGACCTACTTTTAATTTAACATGATATGAAGTCTTAAGATGCATCAACTTACAAGATTTGATGATCCTAGTCCTTATAGTAAGCAAAATATAAATGTTTTTATCAATTGTAAATTTAGGTCAACTTTGAAGTGACCTTGAGACCACACGCCCTTTGCCCCAGGGTCATGCCTTGAACAATTTTTAATCTTCAACATATTCTGATCCTTGTTTGTAAGTTTGGTGAAAATCTGCCTGGTGGTTCTGGAGAAGAAGATTTTTTAGCAACCAGTACTTTTGGTTTTGTTTTCCTGATTATCTCCCCTTGTTTAAGGGTCCCAAGTGAACCCTTATTTTAGTATAAATGGTAGCCCTTGGGCCAAGGATACCCTGTGACAAATTTGACACTGATTGGCCAAGGCGTTCTTGAGTTATGGCCCATTTTCTAAAAAGTTAACGCACACCGCACGACACACACCGCACAAATGGCCATAGCATTAGCTCTTTAGCCTTTGACTCAGAAGAGCTAAAAAACATATTTCAGCTTACATCACAAGGCTGTGTAATATAGCTTTCCATTATGACAAACTGCAATAATAAATCTGTAACCATGAGCAACTACCCTTAATGGATATCAGTAAATGCTTGTCCTATATCCAGTGAAGATGTTTCACTTCAGAAAAGCAGGTGCTCAATATGAGGGAAGTTCTCATTTCTTCCACCTCCAATTAATTTCTTGCTGACAGTCCCAGGTTTTTTTAACCTGTTTTCTCTCAAATTGTCATCTATTTTTCTCCACTCTGATTTTCTGTCTACATCTTGTAGATAAATATGCAGTTGTAGTTCTTAAGGAATGGTAGTAGTTCGACACATGTCTCAAAAATTGTAAACTTGTGACTTTCATTCCAAAAATGACTGGACACTGTAATGCAGTTTTACTGGAAATACATGTATTGCAAGTCCATCATTGCCAATGTTGATGGACTTGAGATTCCATGAGTAATGAAATTTAATACAGCTCCAAGATTTCTTGGAAAATTAAAATCTTAATCAAGACATGTTTGAGGGGGAAGTTAAGTGTGCTTATTCTTAAGACTGAATAGGTTCTGGGAGGGCAGTTATAGGGACAAGGGTGCTAAATAGGACAGATATAGTTATTGTCTCATTTCCTATTGGAATGTTCTATATTCTGTGAGCTAGTACATAAATGCAGTATGCCTGTCACCAAATACAAGATTAGGATGGTTCTATGCAATTCAATAACACTGACATTTATAATTCTTACCATCCATTTTGACATTTTGATAAATGAGCTTCAAGCTTTGGTCACCTCAATGAACACCCACTTAAGTTTCTGTGCAAAAACAGTTATAACTTTCCGTACAATTTTTTCATACCTTTAAATTCTCATATACTAGTACATGTACTTATATTTTTTTCATCAAAGCAAAAATTTGTCATGAGTTGTTGAATTTTATAAGAAATATTAGAAGATCCAAGATTTTGAAAGTTTGGAGTTCAGCCTCTTAAAAATTCCACAGGCACTTGGGGGCTGGACCTCCCCCCCCCTTTATTTAATTATTGCAATACAACTTATAGAATTGACAATATTTTGTCATATTTCTCGCTTTAATACTTTACGGTGCTGAAATCTATGTGAAATCTCCTTATCAACCGTTCATTTGCAAATCATTATTCTCGTGATATGTCATGCTAAAAACTGCTTTCACTACAATAAGTACTTGCAAAAAATAAGGAATCTACAGTTACTGTAGCAAATTTAACTAAAATATGTTATAATATGGAATACTGTAAAAGCACAAATATTCGTGGGGGATTAAATTTCGTTTATTTCGTTGTTAACAATATTCAACGAAATTAAATCCCACACGAAATTTTATATGACTATATATTGAATAGGGTTACTTTCAAAACAACGAAAATAAATGCCCACGAAACTATTTCTGATGAGAAAACAACGAAATTTTGTGCCCACGAAAATTTGTGCTTCTACAGTAATATTTCAAACACTTTAAACACAGAGCTATGGTAAGCTAAAGGCCGGTTTACACTATGCATCTTGACACATGCATCTAGTAAACTCATGCTTCAATTTTGCCTCATGCATCTTCTTATTTACACTATGTGTCTTGATGCATGCATCTTTAGACTGCTTTGTAAAGATGAAATTTCTCTACATAAAAAAATAATAACACCTTCAAATTTCATTTCCAGATTTATTTTAGCTGAACAAATCATTCTTAATTTCCTTTTTATGATAATTCTTGGAAGATATAATTTATATTTATTCCAAAACAAAAACTCCTCTATATTATAATAATCAAATAAGTTTTTCTAATTGTAGTATTAATCTGTATTTTCTGTTTTTGTGTATCTTGGGGAGCTATTTTTGAAACTATATGAAAAAATAAGGCTCATAATTCAATATCAACTCTGACCTTTCTTTTCATTGGTCAGTTCCATGCATCTTGAAGCACGGAATAGAACAAGTTCTATTCCATCGTTCAAGATGCAACACCCATTTAATTTGACACAAGGGGCTTTTACACTGTGAATCTTGGCACATGCATCCAAGATGCATGTGTCAAGATGCATAGTGTAAACCGGCCTTAAAGCATTCACTACACAATCCAGTTTATTCATTAACTAAGCCATAACCAAAGCCTGCCGCCAAATTTGTTTTCCTCTTGAGAGAAATAAATTGAACACTCTTCCATATCACCAAAACAAACAATAAAATTTTAATAATCAGCTCTCAGATACCTCAATAATGACTCTAAACATGAAATGCCCAAACAGAAGTCTGCCTCCATTTCATTTCTGATCTATTTCCCCTCGGTGGACTGTCCACAGCTCTTCCATATCTAATTATGTCTTTGCTGGAGAAGGGAAACTGACCTTTGACACCAAGCACCTAGCCCCCTAAAGGGATTTTGTTGGCCCATTCCCTGGCAGTCAGAAGCATGACAATTGACAGTTACAAGGAGAGATATGGCTATGTCAATGTCAGAATACACTGATTAAATGTAATGGTTCCTCTAACATGCTTCTAACCTCAACTTGCACTTCTGACTACAGAATGCCTTGTGTTAAATAAAAATCTTTTATACTAGAATGACATGTCAGAATTTTGCATTTGTAATGTGAAAGAAGTACTTGCTGACTTGCCATTATTAAGAAAAAAAAAAATAATACAAAAAGAGAGAAAAGACTGAAAATTCTTGTTTTAAAGCATTAAAAACAGCTAAATCAATTTTATTAAAATGTCATCAGCTAGTTTCTTTTTGAAATATGATACCAAAAAAAATATTCAAGATATAATATCTAGCTTCCAAGAATTTGATACAAATGAAATCTTTCAAGATTAATTTCTATACACCACACACATGATTATACTTTGAAGTACAGGAAGGACTCAAATGAAAATAACTCAGACAGCGTAATAAGGGATTGAAGATGGCAATTCAATAGCCGTAATGACAGCAATTTCATCTGAGGAGATATTTCAGATTGCAATTGATAACCACCGCTAATTTTTGTCATCATCATTTGAGAAATCAGATGTTGTTTTCAAGAAGATATAAAATCCCGACCATAATTATCCCACACAAACATAACAGATCCCTCCATCAGGAATACACCAATTTGAAAATGACAACTTTATCCTTCAGAATTAAATAGTCATGTCATCTTCATCTGTGACTATTTGCTTACATAATTTCCATTTTGATTATCTGAATATGATTAGGATTTTGTTTTCAAAGATTGCATGTTTTTGATCGCTGAATGGAACGTCAAATCCAGATATTTACGTCACCAGTACTCCTCAGCCAAATCACTGACAGGGGCAATAACTTTCCTAAGCATTTACTGATGTAATCAAACATTATAATATAATGTTCCACTTTGAGTCAATTTCGTCATTATTTTTTGAATGATGTTAAAGAACTGTGCTTTTTCAAATTTCCTCAAAATGTCAAAGATCCTTGATATTTGAAGTCTAAATAAAAATTTCTATAATTTTCACTATATATACTAAGAGTATACGTAAGGGTAATGTATAACTGTAAATTATGAAACCTAAAACAATTTGAAAGTTGCTCCAACAATACGTACCCTAACAATAATAAATTTTTATGACACAAGCATTCTTGAAACTTATTTTGGGAAATAATTTGAACAAACTCGAATCTACATTACCTGAAGATGATTCCACATGAGTTTCATCTTTCCTGGAACAGTGGTTCTTGAGAAAAAGAATTTTAAAAGATGGCATTAATTTTTCACTTATTCAGAATTCTCTCCCCTCGGCATGGCCCATCATTTGAACAAACTTGAATCTCCTTCACCTTAGAATACTTTGAGATAAGTTTGGTTAAAATTGGCCCAGTGGTTCTTGAGAAGATGAAAATGTGAAAAGTTTTGAATGGGAACAACAACAATGCCAATGATGACAATGACAGACAACGGGTAAATTTTGATCAGAAAAGCTCACCTGAGCCTTCCACTCAGGTGAGCTAATAAGGAAAAGCAAAGCATTTATATAAAGCTGCTGCTGCTACTGAATCTTTTGTTTATTGCCTTGAGCAGCAATAAAGAGGACATATCCCCAGTGTTCTATCAGAGCTTACACAGCTGGATCATACAGCTTAAGGGGGAGGTCATGGATCACTGATTTCCCTCTCATCAGGATTGTATTCGTTTTTCATTAACTGTGGAATTTTCCTGCCTGTCAAACACAGGCAGTACATTCAACTAACAACACACTGCAGCCTGTTACTGAAGCTGGCCTTGTTTTCAAAGTATTCCTCCTTCTGTGGTCATAGTGTTCGGAGAACAAGGTCTCAAATGGGGAATAAAGCTAAGATAATTTGTAACTATGCAGCACAACTGCACATTCAGTAAAAATTCATGGGATATTTTATTGACTGGTAAATAATTAAAAACTGGATTATTTGAGTGGACTTCCAGCATGTATTATTATAGTAAGTCTGTTAAATTATTCTCACAATAAAATCCAGAACTGTTAGCTTAATTTTGTAAATGTACTCAGATGATTGATTTCTGCTATCTTGAGTGGAATTCTTTTGTAATTGAAACATTGTAATTAAAAAGAGCTCCCCTTTTTCTTAATATAGTTATTGTCTTGGTCAGTAAATTCTGAGAATTTTCCAATTGAAAATTGATGTATCAGCTAGCTCATATTTATTAAATGAAGCTCATCTAAAATTCATTTTTAAGTTACAATTGAAGGCCTACATTTTTTTGCATAATATTAACCAAAAATGCTTTCTGTTTTTTGTCATAAATGTTGAGGGAATTGATTAAAGTGATATCAAGGGTTGGATTAATACATTGATACATTAACTAATTTAACAAAATATGAAGATGTAACTCTATGGTTTGGAACCAATGAAATACTATGTTTCTGACATTTTAAATGAAAATCAGCAGTGAAACAGGAACAACACATATCAAAATAATCTCATATCTTAATTTAGTCCCTAGTTTGTCTATTTTATGCATGTGTTGGAAATAAAAATATAAAAATATTTTTACTGTAAATGTATTACATTTGGCTGTGTATTCTTTTTAGCACCTTTGGTGAAAAGAAACTTCCACTATTTCAAGTACAATGCTACATGTCTTACATAATATACATATTTATATTTAAGAACATTAAGTTATGCGCTAAATCAAATCCATGCAAACCGGTATTTAGCTCAAAATCAATATCTGCCAAATATTGGACAAGCTTAATAAAATACATTTACAGTATTTACAAAAAAAAAAAAAGATTCTTAATTTTTTTTTTTTTTATTAAATCTCATTTACAGGTAATCTTTTTGAAAAATAAAGTATAGTATACATATATACAATGACAAGAAATTTTAAAAAAATATATATATTTATCAGGCACATAGCATCAGGTGGGACCAGAGGGGCCACTTTCAGACATAGCATTTTACTATCGAAACTGTGCATCAAAAGTCCAGTTGCCTCCCCCCTTTGTGTTGTAGTTAGTCAAATATTAAGAGAAATGTAAAATGTACGAGTAAAAACAAATGGTACTGAAGGAGACTGGAACCTCTGAGGTATTACAATCAGAAGAATCACCATTTCTTTAGTCCCACAAGATAAAAGAATAATTTAGTATCAAATACTTTTATTTCTTTTTTATTTATCCTTTGGCAATTCAGATTCTTTAAAAGTCTGAATTCCAAATATTATTGTACGTAAGCATTCTTCTTACGAATTTGGCTCACATTTAATAAAGCCTTGGAGAAACAATTCCTTCTTCATTTTAATAATTCATTCAGCTATCATTCAGTTAATCTCAATCTTGGACATTTTTCAAGATCAATTGAGTCTGATTTCAAAAACTGTATCTATATTTAGCTCACTTGAGAACAATTTTTTAACCTTGAGCTACAAAGCTACACCATACATTGCTGCAGACAGTATTAACCAAACCCTTCAAAAACTCTATCCTCTGCAGGGCATAGAGCCGTAATTACAATATAGTTGATCCTCAAAGACAATATGAGTTTTAGATTGAAAATAATGTATAGCTAATGTGATTATGACCAAAATCCAGCAAAACAATTTGATGATGGGCACCAAATCTCTGAAACGATCAAAAATATATCACAAAGTATATATCTTTGTACCGCGCTAGAGATCAAAACACCCTAATCTTATTACAAGGAGGAGAAGAGAAGACCACTCTCCTATAACTGGTTCTGTCACATTTCACATCTAATGAACCATGGAGTGACATGAGAGTATAACAGCACTCGGACTTCTATTGCTTTACCAGGGACTGGAAGCTGTCGATATTGTTTGATATCGACTGATATTGTTTGATGTCGACTGAGTTCAGACACCTGAAGGCCATGTGCATAAACTAACCTGGTTCTCTGCTCTGACTGATTCCCACCAGGGAGTTCACATCAATCCTGTAATTTAGGTGAAATGCTCATTGAGCAGGGTTCTGCACATTAGCATTGTAAACCCTTACCTCTAATTGTACAGTACACATCAATCAAAGTATTATTATCCAATAGTTCCATTTCCAGTAGATTAACATGATAGAACATCCAATGTACATGTCCAGACGTTTTCACCCTGCCCATAGCCTCCAGATCACATTGCAGAGCATCAATATAAAATCATTATTTCTCTTATGTCCTCATTCACAGTATATAAGTACCAACAGTAAATTATAGGCCTGAGGCAATTAATATTGTAAATCTTCTGAGTTGTCAAATATGTCATCATTATCATCATATTGGTGATTTGATTAGAAAAATCATTACAAGAACTAGCTCGGAATACCACAAACAATCTTTATACGATATTCCTCTCAAATTTTATTATTTTGGAGAGAGATTGTGACTATTTACCTCGGATGATTAATGTCAGCCCAATTTATGACAAAATTTAAGTACTCACACATAAGCATACTGTTCAGTATATCATTTATTTATTTTGACCAAGAACTTTACAAAATAAATAGGGTAAGAGGTTATTGACCAGCCTTGGGCATAATTGTCTGCTTTCTCTGATCCAAATTTTATTTGGATCGAAGTTAAGGTAGGCTAGGAGGGAAGCATGTGTGCAGAAATATAATACCTGTAACATGAACATATGTAAATTTGCCACGCCAAGCAGTATATAATTTAGTATCATATTTTTCATAATTTAGTATCATATTTTGAAAATCATCAATACGTTTCAATTGAATCACAAGTTCTTATGACATGATATGGAAATTAGTTGAACATTTGTTCGTTATCTCCATATACAATATATTTCATTGAACATATGTTTCAAAATCATTTACTGATTTAATTTTTTTTTTTACAGTTGATGGTAACTTTAGTCACGAGCTGTCTGACGACCAAGCCCTAGAGGATTACCCACCACTAGAGGGGGGTATTCACAGTGTCACAATAGTGGTAGAAACCTACATATACCCCATCCTCTTATTCCTGGGAACAATCATTACACTGCCTCTTGTTATCCTCCTGTACAAGTTAAGCTATGCAGTCTGGTCCACTTGCTTTTTTCTGGCCATGACCCTAATCCTAGATATGATTCTGCTCTGTGTGGATTGTGGAAACATGTGGTACTACCAAGTCCATAGAGAATCTCTCAGCTTCCAAATCATCCATATGTCCAATGCCTCTTGTAAAGTCTACACATTTCTCATGAGTTTTATTCGATATCTATCCCCCTGGGTCATGGTGGTGATCACAGGAGATGTGTTTATTTCAATGAACTACCCAAATCGTATCTACCGCATGTGCACACGTGAGAGAGCCAATGCCACACTTCTGCTCATAGTGGTCTTGTTGACATTCATCAACCTTCACTACTTCTGGACAGTTGGTCTGACAGAGAAGGGTAAGAAATTTTGTCACCTGTCATATATGGATCGTTCTATGGAGGTATTCACACAAGAAATCCAGCCTTACATGGACAACCTGCTGGAAACTTTCATCCCATTCTTTGTGGCCTCAATCCTTCTCTTTCTCATCCTATGCTACTTTTGCACCAACAGCCAGCAAAGATTTGATATCTTTCAACTAAAGAACTACTTTTTGGAGGTGGAGGCATTGCTTGAGATGCGTCTTTTGGGACTGATTCTTTGTGTGTGGTTTGTGATTGTGTTTTTCTTTAAATCTATCCATCTCTTGTTATTAAAGTTCCAGAGTGACGCCTTGGATTATGATACCATTGCGGCAATTGACTTAACCAACAACCTCCTATATTTTTCCTTCCTAAGTTGCAAGTCATTACTTTTTTATGTGCTTAGCGCTAAAATCAGGAGATGTCTAATGGAGGCTGTGATCGGCAAATACCGTACTGTGGTCAAGCAATCACAAAGATACATAATACAACAGCAGTCACCAAATCTCATCCAGGAATCCGAGTATAGATCAGAAATAGTAGACACTGGGAGTAAAATATCCACAGATGTGTAAGGCTGGGAGGCATACCTAATAATAGGAGCATAGACTTAACAGGTGCTTGTCTAGCACTGAAAATACTGGAGCAGCATAGAGGGTATCCACTAAATGATGTAACTGATCTAATTCAGAAGCATAGAATAATGGATTTGTAATTGAGAAGAAACAGCAACAGCATGAAATCAAACAGTATAAAGTATCCCCAGGTTTATAACTGACACGATACAGGAGCCGAATCAAATCTCTACCATCAAAATCCATATAATATCCATAGAATTGCAACTGTGAGAAGCAGATGATCAACCATTATAATCTGTTATCAAAACACATGCACGAAATAACCAATTGACAGTCAAATAAGTAAAAAAGCAATGTCTTAACATAATTAGCCAAAGAAAGAAATCCAAAAAATTGAAAAAATATGACTGAAATATTTGCCATGTGAAGACAAAAAGAGACAACATGAATTAAAGTATCAATTTTTGTGAAAATGAAATGAAAAAAAAGAAGACTATAATATACATTGTACAGTTCATTGCTTTCTGCATCAAAGAAAATGTTTATAGGTAGCTGTACCAACTTTTAGGTAGAGTAATTTTAATGTTGTGAACATGAAGCTTTATTTTTTATAAAATAAAATGATGCCAGTGTATCTCTCATATTGCCATTTTTAATTCATTCCATATTCTGCAGAAATTTTATTTTATGTGGAAGGATTAAGAAGACGGCATTTGATTTGAACTCTATATATTGTTCATGTGGTTTCTGAGTATTTCAATCTGACAACTGTGTTCATAATTTAATTTTGATTCCTAATAAAAATGAGACATGAACAAAAGTAGGTTGGTGTGACCTACTTCTTGAATTTTGAAGACTAGCTATTTATTTGTATGAAATGAACATTATGAATTATGAACATTTCAGAATAAGATGCTGAATCTTAGGTTTGTAGATTGTAATTTAAATTTAAAAGACTTGCATGATTTGTTAATTTTTTCTGTTCACATAATATATCTCGATAAGGAACTTTTTTGAGAAGAATTCTCTAATTCAATAACAAATTGTTTTAGTGTCAACCTAGTTCTTTAAATAAACCAACTTTATTTAATGCATAAAATAAATAGGGTTGGATTTTTTTGGTATGAAAAATGTACGAGTGACCCTCTTGCCTTTTTTTTTTTTAATGATAAGTATTTCCTTTCTTGACTTCATCAATAAGATGGCAGAGGATATTCTCTATTGAGAAGTCTCTGAATCAAAATGGCTCTCATCCATGCAAACTTCAAAACTGATTATAGACAGAGGTAGCTAAGCACTCATTGTGTGTGCTGGTATTAAAATTTCTGTGTAGTTATTCTTATTGATACAAGCTTTTTTGCCAACAAATATTAGTTAGACATTTCCATTAGCTGAAAATGACAGTTTATATATATAAATGCTGATTGTCTGAATGTATAATTTGATATTCTATTTCTAACATTAATAGGTCCCTAGTGACACAGGCAGAATGTGGCACATTCTGTATAATAAAGTCTTCTATATTGATCGGATTCATACCCAACATCCACATTAAAGATACTACATTGAATCATTCTGTCTACAAATACCGTCAAATAGCATAGAACTTTTGTGGTCTCTACTTAAATATTTCAGATCTGAGCCAACAGCACAACTGAACAAAAATTTGAATACAAAATCAAACATAAACATTCAATTACAAATCTAGGAAACTATTACATTACTTTAAAAAATCATGCTATCAAATTCTAACTGTACTTATCTACTGGTGAACAATGGTCAGATACTTGTCTATAGGTCAACAATGCTCCAGGTCTGTTATGTACATGAACTTGTCTACAGGTGTACAGGTCTATTGTGTATTTGTACTTGTCTACAGGTGTACAGGTCTATTGTGTATTTGTACTTGTCTACAGGTGTACAGGTCTGTTGTGTATTTGTCTACAGGTGTACAGGTCTATTGTGTATTTGTCTACAGGTGTACAGGTCTATTGTGTACTTGTCTACAGGTGTACAGGTCTGTTGTGTATTTGTCTACTGGTGTATATGTCTGTTGTGTATTTGTACTTGTCTACAGGTGTACAGGTCTGTTGTTTAATTGTCTACACATGTACAGGTCTGTTGTGTATTCCTTTGTCTACAGGTGTACAGTCTGTTATGTACTTGTCTACAGGTGTACAGGTCTGTTGTGTATTTGTTTGTTTATAGGTGTACAGGTCTGTTGTGTATTTGTTTGTTTACAGGTGTACAGGTCTGTTGTGTATTTGTCTACAGGTGTACAGATCTGTTGTGTACTTGTCTACAGATGTACAGGTCTGTTGTGTATTCCTTTGTCTACAGGTGTACAGGTCTGTTATGCACTTGTCTACAGGTGTACAGGTCTGTTGTGTATTTGACTACAGGTGTACAGGTCTGTTGTATACTTGTTCTTGTCTACAGGTGTACAGGTCTATTGTGTACTTGTCTACAGGTGTACAGGTCTGTTGTGTATGTGTCTACAGGTGTATATGTCTTTTGTGTATTTGTACTTGTCTACAGGTGTACAGGTCTGTTGTGTAATTCTCTACACATGTACAGGTCTGTTGTGTATTCCTTTGTCTACAGGTGTACAGTCTGTTATGTACTTGTCTACAGGTGTACAGGTCTGTTGTGTATTTGTTTGTTTATAGGTGTACAGGTCTGTTGTGTATTTGTTTGTTTACAGGTGTACAGGTCTGTTGTGTACTTATCTACAGGTGTACAGGTCTGTTGTGTATTTGTCTACAGGTGAACAGGTCTGTTGTGTACTTGTCTACAGGTGTACAGGTCTATTGTGTACTTGTCTACAGGTGTACAGGTCTGTTGTGCATTTGTCTACAGGTGTACAGGTCTGTTGTGCATTTGTCTACAGATGTACAGGTCTGTTGTGTACTTGTTCTTGTCTACAGGTGTACAGGTCTGTTATGTACTTGTCTACAGGTGTACAGGTCTGTTATGTACTTGTCTACAGGTGTACAGGTCTGTTGTGTACTTGTCTACAGGTGTACAGGTCTGTTGTGTAGTTGTTCTTGTCTACAGGTGTACAGGTCTGTTATGTACTTGTCTACAGGTCTACAGGTCTGTTGTGTACTTGTTCTTGTCTACAGGTGTACAGGTCTGTTATGTACTTGTCTACAGGTGTATATGTCTGTTGTGTACTTGTCTACAGGTCTGTTGTGTATTTATCTACAGGTGTAAAGGTCTGTTGTGTATTCGTTTGTTTGCAGGTGTACAGGTCTGTTGTGCATTTGTTTGTTTGCAGGTGTACAGATCTGTTGTGTATTTGTTTGTTTGCAGTTGTAAGTCAGTTAGATACCTGTCTATAGATGTAAATGTTTGTTAGTTATGAACTTATGTCTACAATTGCATAATGCTGGTCATGCTGGTCATGCAATAGACAAATGCAGACACCTCTTCCTCTTTATGTGATCTGCAGTATTCCATTTACTGTTTTGATCATTCTGTTGAGCTATTAATGCTCTCAACAAACATGAATTTTCTACTGTAAATGATTGCAAAATCACCCTAAACAATAGATTAATAATAACAAAACCTTTCTGACTGTTTATATCTTACCATATAATCATGATTAACACCCCCAATATTACATTAAGTGTGCAATTAAACTACCAACACCTGCCAAGAATTTATTCTAAAAAACATAACAAAAAACCAGACCACCATGTGTTTAGCCTCTATGTTGGAATCAGAGTTCGGGCTAGAAAACATATTTCCAAAACATGAGAGAGTTACTGCTGAGAATAATTTAATCTGTATGCTTGTGATGATAGGGGGAACCCTAATTAGTATTCTGACAAAACAATTTCTATAGCAGGCAAGAAACTGTTCAGAAGACACAGGGAACATCAGGTCCTGTCCATAACAATATCGGCTTTATAACATGATTTTAGAATATCCTTTCAGTGTCATGAACTTTTCTTTTACTATATAACGTGACTAATGGGAGTACATGTATTATTAAATATTTGAAGACAATATTCAGCAATCTTCATCAAATCATAAATATAAAAAACATTTCATCCTTTAGAGATAATACATATCTTTGTGAAATATAGCATATAAGTTAATACATCTTTATACATACGAATAAATCTAATCCTGCAAATCATCTTTTAGATATATGTACAAAAGTAAGGAAAATCAAAAGCCCAACTGGGTTAATGTAGTCATCACTTTTGGTCCTCAAAGGGAGTGATCAAATGTGCCATTAAATAAAAACACTAATGATCTTACTGTGGCATTCTGACAAATTGCCATACATGTCACCACATCAATCACTTAGAGACAAGACAATTTCTTCCTCCTTTCTTAAAATGTTTCACTCCAGCCCCTTAAACATGTCAAATTGAGCTGAGCATCTATAGATCCCTTAGAAGCTGGCATTACTTAAGGTGAAATGTTGGGATGCTGGTAATAACACTTGAGAATCAATTTAACCGGTTCCTGACATGTGGAAGACCTGGTTAATTATACTTCTAAACGTAAACAAGAAGTTCTCTTGTCTTTTATCCTTATCATAAGAAAAAACCTGGGCTCTTATTTAGCAGTTTAAAAGCTGGGTTATCCTAATCGCACAGAAAGAAAGTAAAAACACTGTGCCAATTTTTGTTTCTGAACTAAATTATTCTGCAATTCAAAAATTAGTAATAGATCATATGGATCAAATCAATTCATCTACTTTCAATTATTTTCAAGCAGAAATGAATGTTAATTGTTTGACCTCCAAGACAAATATTTAATCATACATTAGGCTCAAAGGCCACAATGCTCAAAGCAGAGTCTGTAGGAGTCAGGTGTTTATTTCAAACAGATCTCTGTGTTCTTATAGACGAAGTCCAGTTGTAAAGCTAATTGAGCAGGGTACATCCTTGTTATTTTTTTAGTAGAAAATATTAATTATTCAAAAAATACTTTTAAATTTCAAGTACTGTGTCCAAACCTAAGATTAAAAAGACTTAAAATGTATCTTTTACAACGTTTTTCATTATATAAATGTTAAATAAACTTTACCTTTTCACCCAATGATGCTCAATTTTGCTCATCATCAACAAATCTGATTAGAATTGGCATAGAGGCTTAGAGTTAGTGAAGTGAAAGACTGTCCAACAAACAAAAAACATACATGTATCAGACAAACTTTGATCAGGAAAACTCTCTTTAGAATATGGCTCAAGTGAGCTAAAAATAGAGCACATCAAAAGATGAAGAATGTCTATTTTCTATTGAGAACTGGCAACCATCCAACCAGAACAATAATTATCACTTCCCTACCTCCTCAACTGACCGAGAATTGATTGTAAACAGAGAAGAGCTAGGGATCTAAGAATTTCCTACTTGTTTTTCAAGGCAATTTAGCTGCTGATATGCTTCATTACATATAATGATAAATAAACATATGTTTGTGTTTCTACAAAATTATTATTATTTTTCCCCATCTGAAAGTTAATTCAGCATACAAAGACAATATAATTCCCTCAGCCCACTAAGAAAGCTATTTTATTGACAACTAGTGGGTATTTACAACCAGAAGTCTCTGTTGAGACTGAAGCTCTACTGGTTTGTACTTATAGCAAAGGAAGAGAAAGGTACTTAAGCAGTTGGAAATTGAAACTTTTCAACAGCAATAAATAGAATAATGATCCTTGACTAAGTCTCTTTATGTTCTTAGTGCAGTCTACTTGCATGCCACATTTATATTATAATCAGACTAAAATTGTATTTGGAGTAGCATTTTGAAAGAATTTCACAGAAATTTCTATTTTTAGTAACCACGGCAACACCGTTCATCGAAATCAAAAACCGATACACAGAATTATGTACCTTATTGTAGTCTACTTGTGTGCCAAGTTATATTGAAATCAGACTAAAACTGTAGAAGGAGTAGCATTTTGAAAGAATTTCACAGAAATTTCTATTTTTAGTAACTACGGCAACACCGTTCATCGAAATCAAAAACTGATATACAGAATTGTGTATCTTAGTGTAGTCTACTTGTGTGCCAAGTTATATTGAAATCAGACTAAAACTGTAGGAGGAGTAGCATTTTGAAAGAATTTCACAGAAATTCCTATTCTTAGTAACATGGCAACACCGTTCTTCGAAATCAAGTGTAGTCTACTTGTGTTATAAGTTATATTGAAATCGAACCAAAACTGTAGGAGGAGTAGCATTTTGAAAGAATTTCACAGAAATTTCTATTTTTAGTAACCACAGCAACACCGTTCATCGAAATCAAAAACCGATAAACAGAATCATGTATCTTAATGTAGTCTACTTGTGTGCCAAGTTATATTGAAATCAGACTAAAACTGTAGAAGGAGTAGCATTTTGAAAGAATTTCACGGAAATTTCTATTTTTAGTAAACACAGCAACACCGTTCATCAAAATCAAAAACTGATACACAGAATTATGTATCTTATTTAAGTCTACTTGTGTGCTAAGTTATATTGAAATCAGACTAAAACTGTAGAAGGAGTAGCATTTTGAAAGAATTTCACAGAAATTTCTATTTTTAGTAACCACAGCAACACCGTTCATCAAAATCAAAAACTGATACACAGAATTATGTATCTTATTTAAGTCTACTTGTGTGCTAAGTTATATTGAAATCAGACTAAAACTGTAGAAGGAGTAGCGTTTTGAAAGGAATTTCACAGAAAATTCTATTTTTAGTAACCACGGCAACACCGTTCATCGAAATTAAAAACCGATAAACAGAATTGTGTATCTTAGTGTAGTCTACTTGTGTGCCAAGTTATATTGAAATCAGACTAAAACTGTAGGAGGAGTAGCATTTTGAAAGAATTTCACAGAAATTTCTATTTTTAGTAACCACGGCAACACCGTTCATCGAAATCAAAAACCGATACACAGAATTATGTATCTTAGTGTAGTCTACTTGTATGCCAAGTTATATTGAAATCAGACCAAAACTGTAGGAGGAGTAGCATTTTGAAAGAATTTCACAGAAATTTATATTTTTAGTAACCACTGCAACACCATTCATCGAAATCAAACACCGATACATAGAATTATGTATCATAGTGTTGTCTATTTGTGTGCCAAGTTATATTGAAATCAGACTAAAACTGTAGGAGGAGTTGCATTTTGAAAGAATTTCACAGAAAATTTCTATTTTTAGTAACCACAGCAACACCGTTCTTCGTCAAAAACCGATACACAGAATTATGTATCTTAGTGTAGTCTACTTGTGTGCCAAGTTATATTGAAATCAGACCAAAACTGTAGGAGGAGTAGCATTTTGAAAAATTGTTTACAGACAGACAGACGGACAGACAGACAGACAGACAGACGGACGGACGACGGACGCATTACTATCGCATAAACTCTTCTGGTCTCTGACCAGTAGAGCTAAAAATAAATCTTACCCCCATCAAAGTTTTGTTTTCTTACATAGTTTGGCAACACTAATAAATGCAATGTATGATATGGGGCACTAAGCTTGTATGATATCATGGACCAGTTGAAATGCCTTATTAGTTTTACCCATCTTGTATACTGTTCAAATATGACTACTGATATTTTCAAAGTTATGAGTTTTAATTTAGATGAGAAATCAAAACTTTTGTTGTGGTGTATCCCACCTTAACCTCATGGTATACCATAATCAATTTTGAAGTATGGAATGCAAAAGACATCTCAATTTATGGACTGGATTTTGTTTTACTTCAAATACAACCAGAAGTCTCTGTCGAGACCGTAGCTCTACTGGTTTATACTTAAAACAAAGGAAGATAAAAGTAGCAGTTGCGACTTGAAACTTTAAAACAGCAATAAATAAAAAATAGAACCAGAAGTCTCTGTCGAGACTGAAGCTCTACTGGTTTGTACTTATAGCAAAGGAAAAGAAAGGTTCTTAAGCAGTTGGGAACTGAAACTTTACCACAGCAATAAAAAGAATAATGATCCTTGATTAAGTCTCTTTATGTTCTTAGTGTAGTCTACTTGCATGCCACATTATATTATAATCAGACTTAAACTGTATTACGAGTAGCATTTTGAGAGTTTTTAACAGAAATTTCTATTTTTAGTAACAATGGCAACACCGTTCATCGAAATCAAAAACCGATAAATAGAATTATGTATCTTAGTGTAGTGTACTTGTGTGCCAAGTTATATTGAAATCAGACCAAAACTGTAAGCGGAGTAGCATTTTGAAAGAATTTCACAGAAATTTCTATTTTTAGTAACAACAGCAACACTGTTCATTGAAATCAAAAACGAATATACAGAATTATGTATCTTAGTGTAGTCTACTTGTGTGCCAAGTTATATTGAAATCAGACCAAAACTGTAAGAGAAGTAGCATTTTGAAAGAATTTCAAAGAATTTTCTATTTTTAGTTACAACGGCAACACCGTTTATCGAAATCAAAAACCGATACAATGAATTATGTATCTTAGTGTAGTCTACATGTGTGCCAAGTTATATTGAAATCAGACTTAAACTGTAGGAGGAGTAGCATTTTGAAAGAATTTCACAGAAATTTCTATTTTTAGTAACAACGGCAACACCGTTCATCGAAATCAAAAACAGATATAAAGAAATATGTATCTTAGTGTAGTGTACTTGTGTACCAAGTTATATTGAAATCAGACCAAAACTGTAGGAGGAGTAGCATTTTGAAAGAATTTCACAGAAATTTCTATTTTTAGTAACAACGGCAACACTGTTCATCGAAATCAAAAACCGATACACAGAAATATGTATCTTAGTGTAGTCTACTTGTGTGCCAAGTTATATTGAAATCAGACCAAAACTGTAAGAGAAGTAGCATTTTGAAAGAATTTCAAAGAATTTTCTATTTTTAGTTACAACGGCAACACCGTTCATCGAAATCAAAAACCGATACAATGAATTATGTATCTTAGTGTAGTTTACATGTGTGCCAAGTTATATTGAAATCAGACTTAAACTGTAGGAGGAGTAGCATTTTGAAAGAATTTCACAGAAATTTCTATTTTTAGTAACAACGGCAACACCGTTCATCGAAATCAAAAACAGATATACAGAAATATGTATCTTAGTGTAGTGTACTTGTGTACCAAGTTATATTGAAATCAGACCAAAACTGTAGGAGGAGTAGCATTTTGAAAGAATTTCACAGAAATTTCTATTTTTAGTAACAACGGCAACACCGTTCATCAAAATCAAAAACCGATACACAGAAATATGTATCTTAGTGTAGTCTACTTGTGTGCCAAGTTATATTGAAATCAGACCAAAACTGCAGGAGGAGTAGCATTTTGAAAAATTGTTTACAGACAGACAGACAGACAGACGGACGGACGACGGACGCATTACTATCGCATAAGCTCTTCTGGTCTCTGACCAGTAGAGCTAAAAATGATCCTTGCCACTCATCAAAATAAAAACAGATGCACAGAATTATGTATCTTAGTATAATCTACTTGTGTGCCAAGTTATACTGAAATCGGACCAAAACTGTAGAAGGAGTAGCATTTTGAAACAATTTCACAGAAATTTCTATTTTTAGTAACCATGGCAACACCGTTCATCAAAATCAAAAACCAATGCCCAAAATTATGTATCTTAGTGTAGTCTACTTGTGTGCCAAGTTATATTGAAATCAGACCAAAACTGTAGGAGGAGTAGCATTTTGAAGAATTTCACAGAAATTTCTATTTTTAGTAACCATGGCAACACGGTTCATCGAAATCAAAAACCGATGCACAGAATTATGTATCTCAGTGTAGTCTACTTGTGTGCCAAGTTATATTGAAAACAGACCAAAACTGTAGGAGGAGTAGCATTTTGAAAGACTTTCAAAAAAAATTCTACTTTTAGTAACCATGGCAACACCGTTCATTGAAATCAAAAACCGATGCACAGAATTATGTATCTTAGTGTAGTCTACTTGTGTGCCAAGTTATACTGAAGTTGGACCAAAACTGTAGGAGGAGTAGCATTTTGAAAGAATTTCACAGAAATTTCTATTTTTAGTAACCACAGCAACACCGTTCATCAAAATCAAAAACCGATGCACAGAATTATGTATCTTAGTGTAGTCTACTTGTTTGCCAAGTTATACTGAAATCGGACCAAAACTGTAGGAGGAGTAGCATTTTGAATAAAGTGCCCCGCCACAGCATGATACGCCCGTCAAATATTGTTCAATAATGCTCATAAACTGGTAATTAGAGTGCAAGAAAATCAGGTAACTTTGATTACCAAGTTCAAGATTACAAGATTGACACTGATTTCAATGATCTAATTTCCATTAATTCCTGATCATATTTATTGTACATACATCTCTAAGAGTGTAGACAATATTTATAAGAAATAATACATCACATAATTCTAAACTGGCTGAGTTAGAGCTTAAAAATATCCATCTGCTGCTTTTTTTATTGCATATTTTATGATTGATTAAAAATGCTACAGTCTAAAAAACATCAAACAGAAATTATTCTTTAGACTATAAAATTTTATAAGACATGGCACTCTGCAATTTGTTGCAAATATATAAAAATTGAAATGTATTTTTTTTCAATGTAAATACATGTATGTATAATTAGTTTTTATTATATCATACAATATTAATTTAGTTTTAATCATATACTGTATTTTAAAAGAATAAAACATCAATTTGTTTTAATTACATTACACCAAATAACTAATTGAAAGATCTTTATCTGAACTAGCCATCAAGAACTCTTAATTAACACAAGCAACTGTGAGGCCATTTCTTTTTGCCCAACTCCCAAGAGACAACAGCTGCATGGTCAGAGATGGTCTTCCAGTTAGCTCTTGACAATAAACTCATTAATTTCTCTCTAATTTGACATGCACATTTCTGCTATCAAAATTCTTCTTGACCAGTGCTTGTTAATTATGCCCATGGGACAAACTGCATTCCTCTTATAACATTAACATTTCTTACAGATTGCTGTAAAGTATATGATGAAAAAATAAGTTTTTTACTTGATTTAACATTTTTTAACAAGGATACAGCTATAATTTTACATTTTTTAGGATTATGAAATTAAAAATTTAAAAGAATTAGTTTTTTAAAAATTTCACTGAAATTAAAAGTCAAAGTGACCTTGAAATAAGCCGCAACACACCTTCTACCTAAGATGTATATTTTTGCCAAGTTTGATAGCTCTAGGTCTAATAGTTTTCTAGTTATGAGCCGGACAGGATTTTTCCTTATTTGGCCATAGCATCTTTATTAAAGGTCAGAGTGACCTACTTTTTGTGCGCGACACACCGTCTACCCAAGAAGTACCAGTTGACAAAGTTTGATAGTCCTAGGCCTATTAGTATTGAAGTTATGAGCCGGACATGAGTGGACAGACGGACGGACGCTCGGACGGACGGACATGAAGCCTATAACATAATACGTCCCGTCTTAAGACGGGCGTATAAAAATTGTTTACAGACAGACAGACAGACAGACACTCTGACAGACGGACGGACGCCGGACGCATCACTATCGCATAACCTCTTCTGGTCTCTGACCAATAGAGCTAAAAAATTAGAAAGGAAAAATGAATGTTGTACAAATGTAGTAAACTTGCAAAATGTATTTAGTTACTAAATGAGTATATACAATATACAGAATGTGTTCTATACGTGTAACCTTGGCCCAGATTAATTAGACCAAAAGTTGTCATTGTCTCTGCTGGATGAGGCCTTTATATACGAATACACTGAAACTTTTTCCTGAATAGAAGAGCTACATGTAGGATCATTGCAGAAACTGCTTTGGTGTGTCCTATTGTTTGGATCAGATTCTTTTTCTCACATCATACATCAGATTGTAAAAATGTACTCACGATCATCTCGGAAACGGGGCTCAGCATTTGGACCAACTCGTGCGAGTGTGCGAATCAACTCAATGATGACCTCATGTTCATTTCTGTAGACCGGGTCATCCATGAAGGTTACAAACTGCATGTAAACTCTATCTAACATCTGAAAATAACAAAACCAATTCATGTATATTACATGTCTTGCATCTAAATTACTTAAAAGTATATGTTGGTAAACAAACCAATCTAGGGTACACTATCTAACAAATGAAAATAAAAATATCAATTTATGTATATTTTGTCAAATACCAACAAATCATCTAAAAATACATGTTAACATTTAAAAAACAAAGAACAAAAAAAAAATAATAATTATAAGCAAGCCTCACATCTAAAAGTAAAAAAAACCCAAAACTTTTTTTATTATATATATAGTCAGACCTTTTTATCTTAAACTTAGTTGGATCACAAAACACTGACATACATGTATTTGAAAAAAAATAGTGCTTTGTAATTCCAAAACACTTTCAAATATACATGGTATTTATAATATAAATGTTTGAGATACTGAAGTTCAGATGCATATCATATACTGTATACAGGGAAATTTTTGCCCCCGTTTTATTTTCGCCCCTTTCGCCCTAGTCTGGCGTGGGCGAATTTAAAACGGAGCGAATTCAAAGTAAACTGCTTAATATCTTAAACAAAAATCTTTTTGGGCGAATTTAAAACGGGGCAACCTTGTTTTCAAATGTGAAAGGGCGAAAATAACACGGGGCGAAAATAACCCTGTATACAGTAGTACCTGACCAAAATTATTCATGTTAACACAGCACATTTTTTTTACTTTCAAAAATAGTAATATTTTCATCATTTTAATATGTACTTTGTTGTTTAGAAATATTTTGTGACCCCCTCCTAAAAAAGAAATCTACAAAAACTCTATGGTCTGGCTCTAAGATCATATTAAACTATGAACAGAGTGACTTAAATCAAAATTAATTATACATGTATCCTCTGAAATAATTTTGATATTAATCAGTCAATTTTTTTATTATATGTTTGAATTTAAATTTTATGCAAACTGCAAAATTTAAGTAAATATATTTATATTTATAGATATTTTGATGTCATACATGGAGATCACTGTTTAACTAGGCAAGCAATTAGGTTTATGATTGTCGTTGGGGAATTTTTATACGAGAAATCTTTTGGTAACTCTAGCATGTGCAAGATATATAAATATATATTCTGTAGCTACTAGAAAATCAAATACAGCATATTGTCAATGCTTCAAACAAATTTTATTGATGCATGTACATGATTTGCATGGGCGTCGGAAGCAAACTGAAAGTGGGGGGGGGGGGCTAATCGAAAGTGGGGGGGGGGGGGACTAAACCAACAAAAAAGGTAAATTCCGATTTTCAATGCCCATATAATGTATATTTTTGCAAAAAAAGTGGAGGGGTTCAGCCATATACCTTTTGACATTGTCAGTGCTGCACCAGCAACTATTTGTATGAACATGATGAATTGTTTTACTGAGAAATTTTTTTAACAGAGATACATGTGTCATACAGAAATTTCTACGTAGTATTCAAAAAATATCAATTACATGTACATTGTCAATATACTAGTTATACTAGAAAAAAGAATTTAAAATGTTTTTGCTTTTCTGGAACAACCCTCTTTACTCTATCTAGCATTGACAGTAACAAAAGATCTTAATTACGGTAAAAGGAGGTTTTGCATTTGAAGTTGTAGTTAATAAAACTGACATGTAATTTAGTGCTTATGAATAGATATTGCAGGAAGATTTTGCTTTGTTTAATCAGTGTAAAATTTGACATTTCCTAAAAAGGGTCAACTTCACAAATACTTACATCAACAAGGGACACATTCTCTATTATGGCTCCAAGAGCAGGAATGGTAGCTGTCCTGACATTACTGTGACATACAAAAAATGGAATACTGTAGAGTGCAAATTTTGCTTGCTCAAAGTTGTTTGCCAATAATTTAGGCAGATACAGCATTCACTGACATTGCAAACATAGTGGACATTTATCTTGAGTTTTTAGCACATATATACATTTGAATCTTTGATTTATACAAAAGTTTAAGAGAAACCAAAATATAGATAAGTTTTGCACTCATAAGGATACATGAATTGGTGTTCTACTACCTAATAACATAGAATAGACCAAAAATATCCAAACAATGTACTCACATTTCAGCATCAGTTCCGAGTGTGACGAGAGCAGGAAAGACTCGGGTAGAGATGAGATTCTCTCCAACACCTTTCACCATCAGCTGCAGAAAAAAATAAAAACCTCTCAGACATCTCATAAAAATTAGACCATTTTATATTCATACATGTATTACATGGCTATGAGAAATATTTCATTCTATAAATCTACTGTACTCTTGTACCTGTGAGTGAATTACGTACCTCGAACAGTCTGGCCGCTGAAGCTCGTACCTGGGGAGAGGAGTGCACCACCCCATCCCAGAGGACTGTCAGCAACAGCTCATGATTGCTGGGGTTAGCACTGCAGAGAGACATGACAGGTACACTTTACCTGGTGTATATGTACTAAACTGTGTGTCTATAAAGTGAGCTAACTCTCACTGGCTGTCCAACAAACAGGAACCTACCTGAGTTCTGTAAATGCTGCCTTCAGGCTGTCTAGGGGGGCTTGGTACATGGATAGAGTACAAAGGATTTCTTGAAGGAACTGAATCAGCTGCTGCCTATCTTCCTCCTGTTAAGTAAGAATGAGAATAGATACAATGGGAAGAAAACAAGATACACAAAAAATACAATGAAAATACATGTATTATTAGAAGTTTGGAAATTTAATTAAATTTAGAAAAGGTAAAATAAGAAAAAGAGCGTACAGAATTAAATGCTGACAGGACTCCCGCGGCATATACAGGGACAATACAGGTGGTGACACTGGTCTGTTTAGCAGCCGCGTAACCTCGATGGTCTGAGCGCAGAAAGGTTAGTAAAGTACAATGTACTAAATCATGTAAAATCTATACACAGTTTTTACAGCAGATTGACATGTTCAAGTATCTCATAAACAGACAATATGATATCAATTATCACTCACATGAATTCACTGGTTTCAAAATTATTACGAAGTCTTATCATTGGTTTTCAAGATATTTTAAATTTAACTTTTAACTGAGACTTCTGTATACATAATTACCAGTGTGTTCATCTGTCGAAACCAACAGCTCTATGAATTTTGGTCTCATCTGCATACAAAATAGAATTTAACATTATTGATCAATATGAAAAACATAGGTAATCATAAATTACAGAGCCCACATCAACAAATGTTGTCTTTAAGTAAGGCTAAGTTACTTGGACAGGACAGCATCTGAAGCAAATCTGGAAATGTTCATATCTAAATGCATCATCAATGCAAGACTGGTCCAAAGGTTTTTTAGTTACTTGGGAATGAATCTGCTCCAAAAACTTACACCTAGTTACTTTTCAGAAAAATGTAGGTCAAATCAAGGATCTGAAGCAACTCTGGTAGTGTGCATAAATGAATGTATCAGCAGTTAAAACTTCGTTAGCATCTGGCTTTTGCTCACTTTAAAACTTTAACTTGGTCACTCATTTGGAAAATGCAAGTCAATTTAATGAATCCAAAGTCCAGTAATGTGAATTCTTAAATGTTTACTCTATAATGCTAGAACATGCTCCAAAATCTTTAACATAGTCACTCATCTGGAAAACAGAAAAATAAATCAGATCCAGCATCTGAAGCAAGCCTGGTACATGCATCCTTAGATGCATCGTCCATGCACGTATATGGGGTTTATAGTTACTTTGAAACAAGACATGCTCTGAAAACCTGTTCACTCTTCCAGATATGAGGTCAGATCCAGCATCCAAAGCAAGCTTGGTAGTGTGCATCTTTAGATGTATCATCCATGCAAGTCTGCACAATATAGGGTTTATAGTTCATTGGAAATGACACCTGCTCCAGACCTAAAACCCTGTAAAGAGTTCACTACATATAATGATACCTTTGTTCAGAATAAACTAAAAAAAGAGGAAAATGATACTTGCCCTTTTCTCCACAAACACTTTGCCAAATGTCCGAGACAACAAGAAGAAACAGCGACACAGACTATTAACTATTTTAGGAAGGACTAATCCGGCACCTAACACAACTTCTAGTAATCTAGGAATTCTAAAAAAAATAATCAGAGATTCAAAATGCAACTATCATGTGGAACATTTTACCTAAAATTTTTATTTAAACATGGCATAAATCTGACCTGATTGATATTCTTTTGTACATTAGTTTTTTATCTTATGCATATCTGATTATGTTGTTCACTTACAAATTGTTCACAACCCAATTGAAGGAATCCCATGGTTCAAACCACTCTTGACCAATATGATGTTCAAATAGGTGAACAAAGGCAGATAACTGATCTTTGTCACCACAAACCACCTTAAGATCTGTAAGCAGTGAACAAGGTTTGGGAAACCGAGATACTGAAAGAAAAAGTAATGAATTAGGACATTTTTCCCCCTTTCAAAAGCCTTAAACATAATTATCTGCTAAATCAAATAAAATTCAAACATGACATCAAGCATCAATACCATACTTCTTTTTGAAACAAAAAAGGGTGCTTATCCAAAGAAAATGAATGTCACATAAGAAAGCATTAAAATAAACCCAAGTTAAGTGAAGCTTTATCTTCCATACTTTTTTATTGAAAAACTGAGGTCAATGCAAACATCTAAATGGATGATGACTGTAAGAGCTAAAACAAGAGGCCCAGGGGCCACAGCG